>NC_046314.1:18638412-18775534 GCF_009819535.1 Lacerta agilis
TCACACTGTCTATGTTGGTGCTATTTCCAATTAGTAACTACCGTCTGTTGCATTAATGGGGCAAGAGCAAATTGAACCGTACGTGAGAAGTCTGAAATCTGATGTATTAGTGTCAACGTATCTGTAACAAGACATTTGGGCATCATTAATTGCAGATATGAATACAAGGATGGTCTGTATGTTCTATAGAAGTGTGTTTGGAATAGTAATGGGCAAACCCATCAGAACCATATTACCGTAGCATATTAACCCAATGAAGATATATATATATATATATTATATATCTATATAGATATATTCAAGTTTTAAGGTGTCTACAAAGTTTTGCACATGCACATCACTAAAGTGCATTTTAGGAATGTGGCATGCATAATTAACCCCCCACCCACCCTTCAGAAGGAAACTCAACCCCATGGATCAGAATTCATGTTTTCACAATGCACCCTTCTCTGATTGGCTGTTCCTTCCTGTTCTGTCTTACTGTATCAAGTGAGATGGAAGCAACAACATGACCATGACAGAAGCAGAATGAACAGAAGCAGCAGCATACTGGTGTTGTTCATCATAGCAGGATGCATGTTGCTGAACTTCTAGGTTAAGTAAAATCATTCCACATTGGAGGCCTCTGAATCCGGTTGCTGGAATCACAAGTAGAGAGAGCGTTGTTGCTTATGAGGTTCTGCTATGAGCTCCCCATGACATCTGATTGGCCAAAGTGAGAACAGGATGCTGGAAGAGATCGGCCATTGGCCTAATCTTACAGGGCTCATCTTATGTTCTTTATCCCCTTGGTTCTAGACTGGACCAAAACTTCTGAGTGAACTTTTTGGTGGAAGCTCAAGGTTTATAACAAAGGCAAAAGGGCAAGACATCTTTGCATGTGTTGTGCCAACGTTTCAGAGGTGCAGAAAGCTCACGGAAAAGTGGCAGTGGAGGTTTCTTTTGCTGCCACGTTTTTGTCCCAACACAGTGTACCCGCATGAAATGACATCATGACATAGCATTGCTCATAGCTGTCACCTTCCTTTTTTGCAGTGGGAATGGCTGGAATAAGGGAATTTCCTGCAAAAAAGGGGAAAGGTTGACAGCTATGGCACTGCTAAAGGGATATTTGGAGAGCAGAAGGCCATCGGGTGTGGTAAGAGCAGTGCTTCATTGAGGAAAGGAAGAAGGAAGGAAGGAAGAGGAAGGAAGAAGGAAGGAAGGAAGGAAGGAAGGAAGGAAAGGAAGGAAAACAACATGCCTCTGCTGCCCTGTTTCTGTTACCCTGTCTGTACATAAGTTTTCATTGGTTTTCTCCTGACCCCTCCAAAATGCGGAAACTCCACACACAGTTTTGGCTTCTGAATGGGCCTAGGAATATGGGAGAGCATATTCAGCACAAGACTAAATCCCACATCTGCTAAAAAGCCCAAGAACGTTGCATTTTTGTCTGAAGTTCTTAATGTTTCCCAACTGATGTCTTCAGCAGCTTAGAGGCCTGGTTGTCATCATAGTAAAAAATCAGTGCCAGCCACCATAGTGAAGTTATGTCTCTGTTTGTTTTGAGGCTTAACTCACCATGCAAATATTTTTAAAGCTGTTTTAACAACACCTAATGGTTTCTGGTCACCTAATAGCAAACTCTTGCTTGAGACAAGATGAATAGGGAGGGGGGAATGGTTATTCCATTTTTGCTGGTTCTTAAATCATGATGGAAGTATTTGGGCATTATAATCTACTAAACAGAAATAAAATCTTTTTATCCCAAAGTTATCTTACATTCTGGATTCATTTGTGGTACTACTGCCAAGCTCACTCTATGGAACGTGGATCACTTTGTTCCAAAACTTTATAGTGCTCTTTAATCTGATGGCAATCTATGCCTAATCTCTCTCTTTAAAAAAATAAAAATAAAAATCCTACTCATGTGTCCTTAAAATATCTGATGTTGCTCCCAAACCAGAAAACTGAACTGGACAAATTATGATCACATGTCAAATACTCCAGGAAAGGGGGGTAATGATTATAGCAAGCAATGCTAAATTCAAGCAAAATTCAGAATTACGGATTTTACAAACTAAATTGGTTTCTGTCCTAGCCAGAAAATGACCTGCTACACTACTTAGGAAATATATAGCTGTATAGATAGCAACAATTTTCTCTGCTTTCCTGCCTTTTCTTGGCAGCTAATATTCCAAACTGGTGGTTAAGACCGCAATATTATGCAAACTTACTCAGTAGTAAACATGTCAAATGTTTTGGGACTTGTTGTTGTTCAGTCGTTCAGTCAGGTCCGACTCTTCGTGACCCCATGGACCAGAGCACGCCAGGCACCCCTATCCTCCACTGCCTCCCGCAGTTTGGCCAAACTCATGCCAGTCGCTTCGAGAACACTGTCCAACCATCTCATCCTCTGTCGTCCCCTTCTCCTTGTGCCCTCCATCTTTCCGAAGTAAGTTTTGGGACTTACTTATATGTAAATACAGTCGTACCTTGGATCCTGAACGCCTTGGTACTTGGACGTTTTGGCTCCTGAACGCCACAAGCCTGGAAGTGGGTGTTCCGGTTTGCAAACGTTCTTTAGAACCCAAACATCCAACAGGGCTTCTGTGGCTTCCGATTGGCTGCAGGAGCTTCCTGCAGCCAATCAGAAGCCACACTTTGGTTTCCGAATGTTTTGGAAGTTGAACGGAC
Source organism: Lacerta agilis (assembly GCF_009819535.1). NCBI lineage: Eukaryota > Metazoa > Chordata > Lepidosauria > Squamata > Lacertidae > Lacerta > Lacerta agilis. The sequence continues at coordinate 18,641,089 of NC_046314.1, forward strand.
TTTCGGAACGGATTCCCTTTGACTTCCAAGTATAAAGAGTGTATAAAGAGTCAGAAGAATACTCAGAAATAATGTTCTGAATAATAACACCATGATCTGGCAGGTAAACAGCTGTAATATTGGGAACTGGAAAGCTAGCATTTTTTTCTAGGGGTGGGGATTTGTGCCCATTTCTGTTTCTCATTTTTCCATTCAAAAGTTCAGGTCTTCACGTTCACACATCCGTTTGAGTCATGCAAATTCATCTATGTGAACTTCACCTGGGGGTTCAAGCCCCACATTGTGTCCCTTCCCACTCTACAATTCTATGATTCTAAGAATCTATGCTACCTATTTTTGTTGGCATTATGTTAGGGAGAAAGTAAACGTTAGGGGAAAACAAAACAAAATTCTCCTGACCCTTCCGGAATGGCAGAAAATTCCACCACCTAACAGAATACCTCTTCACCAAGTAAAATAGTCACAGTCCCTGCCCTCTTGAAGCTCAGTGGTGATCACTGCTTTGCATGTCCTGCAGTATTAGGTTTGCATGCATTTCTTTTCAATTTCAGTGATGAAGCCAGAATTTTTCGCCGTAATGAGAAAAGAACCTCAGTGCATATTTTAGTTTAAAACAGCTCCCAAATGTCTGGCCATTTTGGAACTTCTTTCAAAAGCCTAAACTTGGCTTCAAATCTGTCAAAAATATTGGGATCTTGTAATATATCCAATATTTCCTGCACTCAGTCTGTTTCAGAGTATTGGGGAAAACAGAACATGGTCCCATTTAGCGGTAGCTAGAGTTTCAGCTTGTCTTCCAGTGAGTTGTGCCAGTTCATAAATGGCAATATGTTTATCTTCTGTTGAAGGTAGAATTAATCAGCAAACGGCCACATCTACTAATTTTCCAAGTGCAACAAAAATGCAGTTTTTATTTCTTTCTGGGCCCCATCTGCGCTATGCATTTAAACCAGTATCATACCTCTTTAAACAGTCAGGGTTTCCTGGGACCTGTAGTTTGGTAAGAGTGCTGAGAGCTTCCTGATCCCAATTCCTCTCACAGAATTACAGTTCCCAGAGTTTACTGGGGAGAGGAACTGATGGTGAAACCATTCTGGGAATTGTAACAACTGTAGCAATTGCTTCTCTTCACAAGTCTCAGCATTTTGACTGTGCCTGATTGAAGGGCTGAAACAAATAAGAAAAGAGAGAGTTTGGAGTCTTGCATAAAGTAACAACAACAATTTTATTTTTTGTATCCCGCCCATCTGACTGGGTTGCCCCAGCCACTCAGTGGGCTTCCAACAATATAAAAACACAATTAAACATTAAAACAATTAAACATTACATATTAAAAGGTTCCCTTCAGATGTCTTCCTTGACATCTGAGGGCATTCCACAGCGTGGGTGCCACTACCAAGAAGGCCCTCCACCTGGTTCCCTGCAGCTTCACTTCTCGCAGTGAGAACCACCAGAAGGCCCTTGGAGCTGGAACTCAGTGTCCAGGCTAAACAATGGGGGTGGAGATGCTCCTTCAAAGACCTGGGATAGATGCAGGGAAACCGCAATGATTGGTTTACAATGTATGTGCTTGGTTTGCAGTTCAATCCTATACATGCTTACTCAGAAATAAACCCTCTTGGGCTTAATGAGATTCGTTCCTAGTAATGTGTATGGATTGCAGCCTTAATTGATTAGAAAGACTGATTGGCTTCAAACAGGGGTTGCCAACACGATGCCCATGAGCACATGTGCTTCCCCTTGCTTTTTTTACTTTTAAATTTTTATTTTTGCAAAGTGTATTGGAATTTCCCATTATTCTCCATAAGTTGTTGAGCAGGAGTACATGGCACTCTCCAGGTGATTTGGACTGCAACTCCCATCAGTGCCAGCATAGTTAGGAATGATGGGAGTTGTAGTCCAACAAGATCTGGAAGGCATCACTTTGGATACTGCTGGAGCACAAGGTTTTAGAATTTACCTGAACATCAAAGATAGTTATGCTCTGTGATACCTAACAATGAATGACTAGGCTGATTATTTCAAAAATAAATAACAAGTGATACACTGTGGATGTCAGCCCATTCTCTGGCATCTTGACTATAATGATTATTATTTTGTTTTCTAACCTTTCCAGCTAGTAAGCAGGGATAAATACTGAAAATTAAAAACATTGATCATAGCCAGGCAGGTGACAAGGTGCCATTATTCCTTTTCCGATTTGTTCTTTTTCTAAGCTAAAAAAAAAAAATCATTTATCTCACAAACAAAGAATGACTTATCACTGGCAACAGTTTCTTATAATTACATTTGTAGGGGCTCCGGAGGGGGGGGAGCACACACAATGGAGTTTTCACTAAATGAAATTGAAGGGCTTAACTGGTAAAGGGGCTATGCATTGTAACAGAAGGTGATTGAGGAGAAACATTTCAAGTGGCTGAAACCTTCACAGATAGACCTGCAGGTTCTTAGCAATGACCTGGTCGGCACCTAGATGGAAGACTACTTGAAAATCCTATATGAGCTGCCTTAATTTTATGCTGAGGAAAGATGAGATAAAAATTCCAGTCCCGTCTTTTTTCATGAGGCAAACATTCCAATGGGTATGGCTGACTGGATTGTTAAAAAGGTAAAGGACCCCTAACCATTAGGTCCAGTCATGTCCAACTCTGGGGTTGTGGCGCTCATCTCGCGTTACTGGCTGAGGGAGCCAGCATACAGCTTCCAGGTCATATGGCCAGCATGACAAAGCCGCTTCTGGTGAACCAGAGCAGCCACGGAAACGCCGTTTACCTTCCCGCCGGAGCGGTACCTATTTATCTGCTTGCACTTTGACGTGCTTTTGAACTGCTAGGTTTGCAGGAGCAGGGACCAAGCAACGGGAGCTCACCCCGTCGCGGGGATTCAAACCGCCGACCTTCTGATCGGCAAGCCCTAGGCTCTGTGGTTTCATTTCAATCACTGTGGACACAATCTACTGGTATTGTGACACAATTTTTCCATTCATGTTAATGGGGGAAAGGGTAGATAGCACAGACTGAGGGTGTGCATCAACTCTATATGCCCCAAATAACAAGGTGAACCGGGTCATGTTACGAGTCAGATCGCATGGATAACAAAGTGTCTCAAGGCAGATCAGGGACTCCCTGAGCTTCTGAGTCTCCCTGGTGGTTTTGGTTTTTCTGAAAAGTTGAATGCATGACCTTTTCTTTTATGAGAAATGTGACTAAGCAGACTGGGGGAACTCTCAGAGCTCTGGAAGGGAGGAGGTGGAGGGAAGCATACAGAGTTTGACAAACAGGCCACAGAATCACAGAACTGCAGAGTTGGAAGGGACACCGAAAGACAACATCTAGTCCAAGCCCCTGCAATTCAGGAATCAGCCAAAGGATCTGTCAGGAACTGCCTCCTGGCCCGCTGAGGGGAATGGAGGGTCCATTAGCATACAGAGAGCCCCAACGTCAATTGAGCAACAGCACCTCTTCCAGCACAAAGAGCAATCACACCTCCAGTGGGGAGGAAGGGGAAGGGGCCAGCCGGAGAGGAGAGGGCTTGGAGATGCTGCAAAGAGTCCCAGCACCTCACCTCAGTCAGGAGGGAAACACCATTTCTGGTGCCCCAATTGCAGAGGGGTGAAACGTAAAGAGGGTAGGACGAGATTTGGGGTGTCGAAGCTCTTATGCTGGGGAAGGAGCCAGAAGGGGCCACTCCTGGATTCTGCCAGCGACTGAGACAGACATGCTTTGTAGCTCTTCACTGTAAATAGCTTGCGCAATAAAACTGCCAAAAGACGGCATGAGTTCCTGCTTCGTTACTCGTAAGCACCATCACGAACCTTGCAGGATCCCTGACAGATGACCATCCAACCTCTGCTTAAAAACCTCCAATAAAGGGGTCCACCACCTCCCGAGAGAGTTTGTTCCACTGTCAACGGCTCTTGCCATCAGAAAGTTCTTCCTGATGCTTAGTTAGAATCTCCATCCTTGTACTCTGAATCTGTTGGTTCAGGTTCTCTCCTCTGGAAAAGCAGGAAATAAGCTGGCTCCATCTTCCATGTGAAAGATATTTGAAGGTAATTATTTTTACATTGCAGCTTGATTTTTCAGGGCACTCTTTCTCCAGCTGCAGGGGAGGGAGGATGGGGCCCTGTCTCAGCTGCAGCAAATGTGAAGAAGAGGTGATTTATTTAAAAGTGTTTCCTCAGGAAGGGAAATGGAAGCCAGTGTGGTGTAGTGGTTAAGAGCGGTAGACTCAATCTGGTGAACCGGGTTCGCATCTCCGCTCCTCCACATGCAGCTGTGTGACCTTGGGCTAGTCACACTTCTTTGAAGTTTCTCACCTCACAGAGTGTTTGTTGTGGGGGAGGAAGGGAAAGGAGAATGTTAGCCACTTTGAGACTCCTTCTGGTAGTGATAAAGCAGGATATCAAATCCAAACTCCTCCTCCTCCTCTCTTCTCTCTCTCCTCTCTTCTTCTTCTTCTTCTTCTTCCAGTGGGTCCTACATGGGAGAACAGCAGCAGCAGCAGCAAATGAGTCTGCTGGGTCCTGTTATGATGACTGTGAGAAGACATTCTTGCCAACTTGAGTGACCTCCCAGTCATCGTCATGAGTTCCCACCTTCTGCTGCAGAAACCATGTCGTCTCCACGGTATCCTTTCCTTTTGAATCCACAAAGCTCTGCCCTATGCCAGCAGTGATAAACTCTTCAAACATCAAGCTTTTAATCACAGTGAATTATTTCTGAGGCCTCTCCAGCCACAGTAATTTGAGGACAGGGTGCTGAAGTAAATAAGCAGAGCTGTTTTTCACATGGATGCAGGACCAGATAGCTAAGGGGGTTTGCAATGTCTGGGATTGTGCACAGTTCCCAGAAAAGGAGAAAGGTTAGTTTTGCTCGGTACATTTAAATTGTATTCCAGAATAAAATTCTCCCTACTGATGTTCATGTTACATGGTTTCTTTTCTCTGAGAATGGTCCCTGATGGGGACTTGTTAGACAATAAAGGGTGATGACCTGCACAGGTCATTCTCAGAGGATCCCATTGAAATGAATGGATTTAAGTAACTTAAACCATGGATTTCAGCCATAGTCTGAGAAGGACAAACCATGGATATCACTTTTAAGAGTCTGATTAGGGAGCAGTGACTCCTCCCTTAATTACTGTGAAGCCTTTAGGCTGCTTTCTAATTATACAGCTGCAATTCTCACATGCAGCTTGTAAATTCATTCCTAAAAGGCTTTTCTTATCAATATGCTCAGATCAGGGTGGATCATTAAGGCTGCATGTGTCTCATCATTTCCTCCCTTATAATCCCTAAAGGAGACTGTCTGGATGTTTTCCCCTCTGCACATTAATATGTTAAATCATGCTATTCACAAGATGAGAGAGGAAGGAAAAAATATTCTTAACAAATGGCTCTGGTGATGGTATTAAAGTACTTACTCCCTTCACATCAGAAGTAATAAGCACCAAAGGATAGGAAAGACAGCAGATCAGATGCTGAAGGAAGAGCGCCAGTTGAATCTCTTTAGTTGCTGAGGGAATCCTTGTCAGGGAGGTAGGCACCATTCGCAAATTCTCGAGCAAGATCACCAATGCTGAAGGCTCAGCTGAAGTTGCTGGTTTTGGTGTACAAAGGCCTGTACAGCTTGTGACCAGGTTACCTGAAAGATTATTTCACCCTTATATACTCAGTTGATCGCTGTGATGAATCAGGAGCAGTGCTTCACAGTGGCTCTGTTTTGTCCACATTTCCATTTTGCATGGCAAACTCAGAAAAGCTGTAAAGCAAGCCAAAGGAAATTCATTCCTTTCAACATATCAGACTTGTGGGCGAAAGACCCAAGTGCACTTTGCACGTTAAGGCTGGGATGAAGCATTACTGCAACTATCAGGCTGTTCTGGCAACATTATGCGCTGAGCATCGCAAGCTGAAGTGAACACCAATGAAGGGGTTGGATTTGGCCCGTAATGGTTACAGGAGAATGCATAATATGCAATCATTCACACAATTATTTGCAAACTCTGCTTGCTGCGAGAAAACAGCCATGGCTCCTTGCAATACAAGCACTGGCCCAGATGCATCCAGTTCATTGTTGGTTGTTGCCATTTTCTTCACTGCAGTTGCAAACTCTGAACAACCTCCTTACTTTGATTTGATGGTGCTTTATTCAATGTCCTTCTTGCCAGTCTGTGGCAGAAACATCAAGCGGGAAAGAGATCTTCATTTCTTCGCCACATATCTATTTGGGGACCTGCTGGTCAAGCAGACATCATTCTCCTAAACCCAATATATTATGTGCATTTTATTTGCTTCGAGCGGAAACACAACCTGATGTCTCAGCACCGAACTTGAGATTTATTATGGTTTGGTGCCGAAGCCCTGTGGCCGAAAGGAAATCAAAATAATTTTTATAGTAGTGCCTGCTTGAAAATAAGCAATCCATTCTATCCTTATAAAATATGAATGGATTTAAAATGGGCAACCTTGAATGAGGCCTTTTCTTTCAGCCCTCCACTGAGGAAACACTCACTGTTCCAAGCATGAATCATATTCCCTTATTAATGTAATTCTGTGCCATGCTTTTGTTCAAAAGAAAAGAAAACATAAAGGTCACCTACTGTCCCTGCAATACTTTCTCTTCTTCTTCTCTTCTTCTTCTTCTTCTTTTCTTCTTCTTCTTCTTCTTTCTTCTTCTTCTCTCTTAACTAAGACTTTACTTTGGAGATAAAAGACACAAATAATGCATTGGGTTGTTTCTCTTCCAAAGTGGAAGTCAGAATTCCATCCTTTAGAAACTAGGCAAAGCTAAAACTCTGCTCCGAAGGCCTCCCTGGACTTGAAAATAAGGGCCAAAGTTGTTGGGAATGTAGCTTCTCTGCAACCAATGCAGGAATAATATTGCTTAATTGATTTTTATATGTTGAAGGCTGCCCAGAGTGGCTGGGGCATCCCAGTCAGATGGGTGGGATAATATATAGCTTGCTTTATTTATTTATTTATTTATTTATTTATTATTTATTTATTTATTTGGGGCATCCCTATTTTCATCAGAAAAATGTTGGAGGGTATGGATGGGAAGCGCTGCCTAATTGTGTTTGGCTTCAAGATGTCACCATGCAGTGATGCAACATGATCATGGAGCAATCACAGTGGGGGACATTCTCTGTAATCCTGAGAAGGAAAAAGGTGGCCATTAGCAACCAACTCTGAGGAGGGTCACTGCTGGGCTGCCTTCAAAAGTTGCTGCACCATGAGCACGCATGGTGACAGCAGGAAAAGTGACAGCAGGAAAAGAAACAAGGTGGGAGGGGGGTTCCAGAAAACCCTTGGACTCCCCTGAAATTCACCAAAAAAAGCTCAAGAGCGACTTTTTGGTCAAAGTCCTACTCAAGATAGGAAAAGAGGTGGTAAGGGAACACCTAGCTACTTTAAATGAATTCAAGTCTCCTGATGGTACTAAAGGAGCTTGTGGGTGTCATCTCAGAACTTCTGCCTATAATCTGCTTGGATGGTCATCAGCCATGGATGCTTTAGTTGAGATTCCTGCATTGCAGGGAGGTCCCTTCCAACTCTACAATTCTATGAGTCTGTTAGTAGTTCCACTAGCCGAAGCCATTGCAAAGCCTTCTGCCAGCACCGTGGTGCTTCCCCTCCGCTGCTCTCCGTCTGCAAACAGGAGCAGGAGTTGCGTGTTCAGACCCAGAGACCTCCCCCCTAAATAAACACACATTTGACTCAAATTTTAGTTTTGGTTTTTGGAAGAATTAGGCCACAACTTTAGTTGATTACAGAAAAGTGAGTGGTTGCATAGGCTCTGGTTCGACTAGCTCCCTGCACCCTTGCAGGGAGCGCTGACCTAGAGCTCCATCATAGGTCAGCCAAGGGTAAACACCTGAGTAGGTGAAAAGCCTGGGAACAGACTCTGTTCACTCACCAGATGCTCCCCTGGACTCAGGCACGGGCACTACCCCCTCTCGGGGTTGACCAAACCAAGTTGAGTCCCTGGGTTCCTTAATGGAATACCTTTCACATAGGGATGGCGAGACCCTTCTCCCATCCCTATCACCTGAACCAGTGCCTACCCACAACCTTACAAGTTGTGACTATTTGCTACGCGTGAAACCCAAATGGCAAACAGCCAATCAGCCAAGTGGGAGAAATTCCTGCCGTGCCCAACGACAGATGACACACAACAGCATATGAAGGTCATCACAAATGCCCTAAAAGTAGGGAGAGGTGGGCGGGTGTTCCGATGCACAAGCCGAAAGAGGAAGCTCTGGGGCACATGCATAAGTTTATATAGGTCCCTTGATGGTTTTACACTGCACCCATTGGCCAGATTACACCCAGCAACGAGGGAACTACCAATTGGGTGTTGTGGCTATCCATAGACCCACCCACAACCAGGAGGTCAGTCTCTCACCGCAACACGTGTCTTGTTTTAGGGAGGATACGCTAAAAACAAGATTGCTCCATCCTTCATGTGGCAGTCCTTTAGATACCTGAAGATAGCTATCACATTTCCTCTCAGTATCCCTTTTTTGAAGCTAAACATACCCAACTCCCACAACTTAGTTGGATCCAGCCCTGAGTATTTTAAAATTAAGCCGTCCCATAACATACATACAAAAAAGTGTACATTGTATGTAAAACAAACCCTGTCCCATTAAGCACAATTTAAAGGTGATTTCTCCCCAATGCTATTTAACCCAGAGTCCATGCTTTTTTTAAAAAAAAGCCATGTGTTTGTGCGCAATGTTCTTTTCTATCTCTTTTGTCTGGCTTTGTAATGGGGAACTGAAATCTTTTGTGGGAATGCATTTACAAAAGGCCATTTTGTTCACGATGGCTATCACTTTTTGATATTTCCACAATAGCTTGGAATGTGTGTGTGTGTGTGTGTTTATATATAATTACAGAAAGCAGTGATGTGAATAGATAATTCATGTAAGCAAGTTCTGACCCATGGCCTGGTCAAACATACATGACCTGGAACAATGGGGTGCTATCCCAAGAGGAAATGAAGTTTCAGCTCTGTCTCCTAGATAAGCTCTCTGCCTGTTTCTCTGCCAAGGAAGAGAAGTTCATTCATGGCTTTTGTTTTTCTGCAGAATGGAAAATAAAGGGTAAGAGAAAGAAATATAATGATTTTAGGCGAATATTTCTTTTTCTCCGTGCAGAAAGAGAGAAAGAAAATCAATATCAATGTGGCTAATAGTTCTCATAACTGAGATAAGAAAATATTAATATTTCTTTGTTACTGCTGTGCTTAAAGCGGTAGCATCACCCCACTTGTTTCCTGGCGGATCCGTAACCATCTCACTTACACGCCCAAGTACATGTATTGATTTGGCTATGAAGTGTGGGTGGGACAGTCCCTCCAAGTGTCCCTATTTTCCAGGGATAATCCTGGATTTACAGAAGCCATCCCAGTTTCTGATTTGATCCTGGAATGTCCTGCTTTTCCTGAGCACATCCTTATTTTCATCAGAGAAATGTCGGAGGGTTTGGAGTTATGTGACCCTATTTTTCAGAGACAGTCTCAGATTTACTGAAGCTGCTCGGTTTCTGATTTGAACCTGGAATTTCTGCTTTTCCTTAGGATGTCTCTATTTCCTCGGAGAAATGTTGGAGAGCATGGAGTTATGCGACCCCTGAGCCAAGAAGATAAGTAACTATGCAACCTTTAGAAGACATCTGAAGACAGCCCTGTATTGGGAAGATTTTTAATGTTTAATGTTTTCTTATGGTTTTTATATATGCTGGAAGCTACCCAGAGTGGCTGGGAAAACACAGTCAGATGGGTGGGGTATTATTATTATTATTATTATTATTATTATTATTATTATTAAGGATGTCTCTATTTTCATCAGAGAAATGTTGGAGGGTATGCATTTCTTATACCAGGACCATAGGAAGCTGCATTATACAGAATCAGACCAGCAGTGGACTTCCAGGGTTTCGGACAGGGATTTGAACCAGGGACCATCTGTATGCAAGCAGAAGCTCTACCACTAGAGCACATCTCTCTTCAGGCTGGATCCAGTACCAGAAGGAAGCTCAGGCTGGCTTTACCATGAGACAAAATGAGGCATTTGCCTCAGGCGGCAGATGCTGGGACTACGGAGTGGTACCAAAGTGTTAAGAAGACAGAGGTGTGCACCTTGTGGTCTGTCCTGAGTCCCTTAATGTAGCCTACTGACTTGAATCTGGGTACTTTGAATGCTGCCCCATTTATTGCTAAGGTTGAAGTAGAAGAATAAGAGGAAGAAGAGTTCGGATTTGATATCCCGCTTTACCACTACCAGAAGGAGTCTCAAAGGAATTTGGATTGGATATCCTGCTTTATCACTACCTGAAGGAGTCTCAAAGCGGCTAACATTCTCCTTTCCCTTCCTCCCCCACAACAAACACTCTGTGAGGTGAGTGGGGCTGAGAGACTTCAAAGAAGTGTGACTAGCCCAAGGTCACCCAGCAGCTGCATGTGGAGGAGCGGAGACGCGAACCCAGTTCCCCAGATTACAAGTCTACCGCTCTTAACCACTACACCACCCAGTTGTCTTCTCCACATGTGCTGAGGCATGACACCATTTTGTCTTTCTGTCTCAGGCAGCCCCCCCTCCAAAAAAAAATGTATTGGGCTGAACTTGAGCGAGCCAACTGAGGGAGAGGAGAGTAATAAAGCACGAAGAGAATAATAAAGATGAACAGAATGGTTTTGCTTCTGCCATCACCCCACAAGCTCCATTTAGTTGAAATAAAATCCACCTACCTATGCCAGTTTTATAGCCAAACACATCGCCATCCAGTTCTCCCTAAACTGAGGCAGCTATGCATCACATCAGGCGACACTGAAAAACAAGCATGTTTTTGTCTTCAAAGTAATCATCGTTATTCACATGCAAATTAAAGCTCATACAATCATTCAGCTAAGATGTCTTTAATCAGCTGACAGCTCTATATTTGTTGAAAGATCTCTTCTTCAGCTCCCCCCACCTATAATGAGTTCAAATGGACAATTATTTCCTGTTATGTATATTTGATTACAATTATCCTCGATGGTTTTTTTTCTTTTTCTATAATCAATTCAGCCTTGCTTAAATCATCACAACTTTTGTTGTAATTTCCCTCCCCACCCCAAAAAGACCCCTCTGCCTTGATGTGCATCTTGTGTAGTTGTTCAGTAAGCTAAAGAACACCCAGTTTGACCTATGGCATTTATTGTCTATGCCCAGATCACAGTCATATGGGCAGTAGTCAACTATGCATTTACACTCATGCAAGCATTAATCTATATGAAGGAGATCTCCCTCCTCTCCTGCCCCCACATGTACCTTGTATTGTCCCCAGGTCTTCTACTCCCCACCCCTGACCAGAGTTAGGGGCATGTAGAGGAAAATATTCCATTACACAAGCAAAAATCCTTGCACTGGTGGAACATTTGTCATTGGATAAATTTAAGAACGATATTTATAAGCTAGAATGTGTGCAGAGGAGGGTGACCAAGATGATCAAGATTCTGGAAACCAAGCCTTATGAAGAATGTTCAGTATATTTAGCATGGGAATGAGGAGACTGAGAGGAGATATGATAGCCATCTTCAAATATCTCAAAGGCTGCCACGTGGAAGAGGGAAAGAAGCTTGTTTTCTCCTGGTCAGGAGGGTAGGACCCAAATCAATGGATTCAAGAAAGGAGATTCCGACTAAACATCAGGAAGACATTTCTGATGGGAAGAGGTGTTGTTAGAGAGTGGAACAGACTCCCCCTAGGGAGGTTCTGGACTCTCCTTCATTTGAGTTTTTCTTAGCAAACGTTGGATGGTCATCTGTCATGGATGCTTTAGTTGAGATTCCTGCATAGCAGAGAGTTGGTCTAGATGGTCTCTTCCAGTGCTACAATTATATGATTCTATGAATGCAACCCATAATTAGCTACTTGGGTGAATGAAGCCTCCTTAGGAATCTGCTCATGCATTCAGAAGAGTGTGTGTGTGTACATAAAAATGTGCAGGACAGTAGGATGCCACCCCTGCCCCCAACTTCCCTGTTCCTACCTGCTCCGCTCTGACCTTCACACCTTCCCTCACTGAGTTTCTTTGGGACAGTGCTTTAAATGTGCTGTAGATATATAGCGTGCATGCAGACTGAGAGAAATAGATCTTGATTCTTTTTAGTTCCTCTGTAGCCAGACTGGAACAATCGTTTCTCAATGGAGCAGTTCAGTACTCACCACATATCAAATCTCACTAATATATCAAGAACTAAACTGCCCCCTTATGTCACATTCTGGGAAGCAGAGTTTACAACTGAACAGAGTAGGAAAAGGACCTCTCTCTCTCTCTCTCTCTCTCTCTCTCTCTCTGTGTGTGTGTGTGTGTGTGTGTCTTTTATTTCCATTACGAATCACATTTAGAACTCACATTTCCTCTAAGAAGCATGTACATTATTCTCTTCTGACACCAATTTCTTTCCTACAACAACCCTGTAACGTTGTTTGGACCGAAAGGTAGAGATGTGCCCCAGCCTGCCCACTTCTTGGCTAGGTAGGGACCCAAACCCAGTCCAACATTCTGTCCATGACTGCCTCACGCTGGGCCCATTACCAGAAAAGCTTCTACACGCACACGCACAACATGCCTCCTTAACTTTTCTGTTTCTGTCTTTTCAGTGCCCTTGAGGTGCAGATTTTGCCTTAAATTCTCGTTATTTCTGGTCCCACCAAATTACCAGCCCGGACACTGAGATTCATTTCTGAGGGCCTTCTGGTGTCTGGTGGTTCCCTCATTGTGAGAGAAGAGGTTACAGGGAACCAGGCAGAGGGCCTTCTTGGTAGTGGTGGTCACCTTCTGGGAAGGCCTCCCCACAGATGTCAAACAGAGAAACAGCTATGTGATTTTAAAAGTACAACTGAAGGCAGCCCTGTTCAAGGAAGCTTCTAGTGTGTGGTGTTGTATTGTGTTTTTACTATTTTTTGTTGGGAGCTGCCCAGAGTGTCTGGAGCAACACAGTCAGATGAGTGGTCAGTGGTGGAGGAAGGCTCCGCGGTACCAGGGGCGACGAAAGAAAACGCCCCTGGGGCGGGGCGCTGTGACGTCACATTGTGACATCACGACGGAGTGCGCCTGCGCAAAATGTCGCGCCGGCGCACTCCACCATCGGGCCGCCACCGCTTCCGCAGCCCCCTTTTGCGCCGCAGAGCAAAAAGGCGGCTCGTGGGACTGCCGAGCGCTATCGACGGCTCCCCGCCGATTGTGCACATCAGCCCCATGAGCCGCCTTTTCGCTCTGCGGCGCAAAAGGGGGCCGCAGAAGCATTGGTCCAACGACGGAGTGCGCCTGTGCGAAATGTTGTGCAGGCACACTCCGTCGTCAGGCCGTGCACTGCTGCCTCCCGGGGTGACAGAGGGAGCGGCGGCATATGGGAGTGGCGGGAGGGGCTGCCGCTTGTCACCCCCACACACTGCCGTTCGCTCCATTGCCCCGGGAGTGGCAGCACCACTCACACCGTGCACTGCTGCTCCCAAGGTGACGGAGCAAGTGGCAGCGTGTGGGGGTGACAAACGGCGGCCCCTCCCGCCACTCCCCACGCACCGCCGGTCACCCCAGGAGCAGCAGTGCTGCACAGACGGGGTGCTCACTCGGCCGTGCGCTGCTGCTCCCGAGGTGACAGAGGGAGCGGCAGCGCATGGGAGTGGCGGGAGGGGCCGCTGCTTGTCACCCCCATGCGCCGCCGCTTGTCACTCTCCCCTCCCCTGTCACCCAGGGCGTACCGCCCCTACCGTCGCCCCCCAGCAACGCCCCTGTGGGCGGTATATAAATAAATTTGCTGCTGCTACCAAAAATCTGCTGAGCTCCATATCTACCCCAACCCAAGACCTAGGCTGCATACAATTAAGACCCATTTAAGCTTCATTTTCTTACCCCCAAGAATCCTGGAAACTGTGCTACAGATCCCGTGATTTTTTTTGGGGGGGGGAGTCATGCATTTTGAATGTATAGTGTGTACGCAGCTCTAGAACTGAGGGATATATGCAAATGGCTGGATTGTGATTCAAATAGCCTTGTATTAGAACAGAGGAACATAAGGTGTTGGGTTTTTCTTTTAAAAAAGAAAAAGAAAAAGTGGATGTAAACATATCTCCTTAGCACGGGATGTGGATGAATAATATTACAGTGGAAGCAGCCAGGAGGACAGAAGTTTGGGAGTGTTCTTTTCATTAAGCAGCAGGAGATGGATCGTATCCTGCTGTTTGCCAGAATGCCCCCCCCCCCCGCAACTAAACACCACCCCGCACATATAAAGGCTGTCTCACTAAGAGGCATCTATTTAAATACGGGGAAGTCAAAGAGGATGCCAAAATAAATTATAAACACAGAAACTCCAGAGTCATCCAAACAGATAGAACACTGTGGAATCCATTTTTCAATCGCCATATGGTGTAAATACAATGCCACTTTGTTATTTTATTTTATTTTGAAAAGATTTGCTAAACAACAACAGAAGTGTCATTGTAGAAGGGGAACTCAAGAATATATTTTTGGGAAAGGTGTGTGTATGAGAGAGAGAGAGAGAGAGAGAGAGAGAGAGAGCGCAACCCTCTTCATCCGTTGTACATAGATGCAGACCCTCCAAGTGTTTTCCAGGGACAGTTTCCCAGATTTACAGAAGCCATCTCAGTTTCTAATTTGATCCCAGAATGTCTTGCTTTTCCTTAGAACATCCCTATTTTCACTGGAGAGATGATGGAGGGTATGGAGTTATGTGACCCATGAGCTAAGGAGATAAGTAACTATACAACTTTTAGAGGACATCTGAAGGCAGACCTGTATTGGGAAGTTTTATTATGTTTTATATATGTTGGAAGTTTGCCAGAGCGGCTGGAGCAACCTAGTCAGATGGACAGGGTATATTATTATTATTATTATTATTATTATTATTATTATTATTATTATCATCATCATTATTATTATTGAATATGTTGTCCCTACTTTCATCAGAGAAATGTTGGAGGATACATAGATTCTCTGTTTGAAGGTGTCCCATCTTAGAAGTGCTACGTGGTCTAAAATAAAGAGCCATAAAAAGGAAGAAGAGGAGCCTTGGGCAGTAGGTTGAGCAAGCAGACAGCTTACCTGCTAAGTCTTTTCTCAGTATGTTGAGACGTATTTGTCGGAACCGGGGATGAAGAGCCAGCTCCGGTGATCCACCGACCTCTGCTCCGACGTGCGTCTGTGACTCAAGCTGCAGTGCATACTACGTGTCAAGAAAGCAGGTTCTACATCAATGGCCTTTCGAATGACACACTAATTTAACGTATTGCCCTGTGTATAGAGCAGGGCTTTCCATAGTTAGTAATTTACAGAGCCATTTAAATTAAGCAGGCTTGTTTCCTCTGGTTATTATTTTATTTTATTTTTATTTTTTTCTTGCTTTTGCGAGAGTTCACTGAATTAAAAAACAAATTAGAGATGCAGACAGATGAGGAAGGAAAAAAGGTCAAGCCACCAATTTTATCTAAAATAGTCAAGTAAAACTTGGTGAAGGTAAGATCTTGCCGCAGCACAATGACAGTTAATTACTTTGCCAAGCAAACAGGAAGGAAAAAAGAGTCTATGTTAATGAAAGCAAAGGGGGTGATCTTTCAGTAATTAAAGTTCTGCACTACTAACCAGTGAATCATTCTCATATATATATATATATATATATATATATATATATATATATATATATATAATGTGTGTGTGTGTGTGTGTGTAGTCTGTTGATGCAAAATGATATATGTTGCTCGCTCACTGATCAAGCAACAGGAGATTTTGTTTGAAAGGCTACATAATAAATTGATGGAGGTTAACACAATTGCTTTGGCTCCATTCACATGTCAGCCAGGGAACTCTCTGAAACTCAGGAAACCACACAGCAACTTTCTAGTAGTCACACTGAAATAAACCAATGGAACCAACAGTAATTTTAGAACAACGTCATCAAGCTCCAGAGTTCCTGGATTAGGATCTTGGAGGAGCAAGGAGGGGACCTCCTTTTAAGAATTCTGGAGCTGCTAAGAAATTTGAAGTAAGATTACTATAAATAAATATATATCCTAAGAATAAATAAATAAAATAAAAAAGCAAATCTCTACCCAAATTGCTTGGATTTAAAATAAAATAAAATTCAGACACATGCCCCAGTGGTGGATGTGCCCGAAAGTAGAAGGCTTCTGGGAGAAAATACATAATGAGTTGAAAAAGATGTTGAAAAATACATTTAGTAAAAAACCAGAAGCCTTTCTACTGGGTATTTTAAATCATGAAATTCCAAGAGAGGACAGAACAGTCTTTATGTATGCCACAACAGCAGCAAGAATTTTACTAGCTAAAACTGGAAGACAGATGATATACCGATTGAAGAATGGCAGATGAAAGTAATGGACTATATGGAGCTTGCTGAACTGACCGGGAAACTCCGAGAGCAGAGGGACGACGCGGTGGAGAAAGATTGGAAAAAATTTAAAGTATATCTGAAGAAGCATGCTAAAATTAGTATATAAAACAAGCAGGAAGAAATAGTCAGGCTGCAGATATTGAAGATGGATATGATGTAGAATAGATGAAGTAATGTTAAGGTTATTAAATAAGATAAGATGATTAGAGTATTAATATGACAATAGAAAAAGGTAAAGAAATTACTAAAGATGACTTACAAGGAAAGCAGACGGAGAGGATGTGAGGAAGTCAATTTACAATGTTATTAAGAAGGATGGATAGGTTTAAATGAGTGTTTTTGTTTTGTATTTTGTTATATTGTTTTTTATTGTATGTCGTGTTTTGTAGTGTTTTGTTTGTGTTATGTTAAAAATTAATACATTGGGGGGGGGAGAAAATGGCAATTTTCTTGAAATTTACCCAAGTATTCTCAACCATCTTTTTAATTTTGTTGGGGCAGGGAGGGGGGTGCAGCCAACATTTTCTTCCTACAATTTTCTCCCCCAAAATTATGCTAGGTTTGGGGCATAGTGGTGGATGCAAAATGGCACCCAGGTTGTCAACACAGTTGTTTTTACTGTCCCGTGCAGCAGCAGCAACACCCAAAAGCCTGGGTTGAAGGGGGCAGGGAGAAGCTGTTCTTCTGCCACTGCTAATGGTGATTCCCACCCACAAGAAACTATTGGAGATTTTTCTCTCCTCCATCAATAAATGTCATGCAAGAGTTTCCCCTAGTATCTTTGTCCAGTTTCTCTGGGCACATTTTTGAGGCCATTTGTGCACAGCTAAACAACTCGCTTCTTTTCACTGCTACAGTTAGTCTTGACTTCTTCCCTGGGCACCTTCAGTCAGGCTGTGTGTCTATAAGACAACAGTCATACAAAAAGCTTCATGGAACCCAAAGCTGAAGAACATGGACTCAACCAGTACAGAAACATGTCAGGAAGTGAAGACTTCAAAGGAGGATCACCCCCCAATCGCCTTCTCCACAGTACACCCAAATTTTGAGGATAAGATCCAACTTTGAGGGCTGACAATGTTGCACAAGAGAAAGCTTGCTTAGCTGTCATGGAGGAGGAGGAAGAAGAAGCTTTGCTGCACTGGAGCTTGTGCAACATCTTTTGAAAAGGACTAATTAGATCTAGTTCTGGCACTATGCTAATAAGGAGTCTCATTTGAGCAGAATGGCTGTTGTTTGAGTGGGCTGCCAGAAGAGGATAGCTCCATAGGTCCTTAAGGAATGAGTGACAGAGGTAATTCATGCAGAGGCCCATTCTCACAGCACACTGTTGCTGGTGTATTTTTGATGTTTGCTCCCTAACTGTGGATGCAGTGGGGTAGAATTTAGATGTAGCTGTTGTCAGTGTTGCAATCCCTGCCACTGCATGGGTTGTGGTGGTGAATGGGGAAAATGGGAGATATCTAGATTCTACAACCGGTGGGAAGGAGACACCGGGGGGGGGGGCTGGTTCACGCTCACTCAAAAATTGTGCACCCAGGGATACAACCCCACTGACACCCCACATGCTACGTCCCTATACTGTCTATGACGAACATCCTTAGACTTTCTCAAATGAATATAGTTTCAGCTGTGGGGTAAGTGGTGCATTTAGACCCAAATGTACCTACAATTCTGAGATTATAAGTGTGGTATGATCATATGCTGAGATATGATACCATATACTGTAACCTAGATGTGCATTTTAATATGTAAGTGGAGAATCTGTCTGCAGCCCTGCTACTTACTAGCCAAGTAACATGTATTTTCTAGAATCATTCCTCAGCAGCCATTGGGGTCCATGGGATTAGAAGCACAAACCCCAGTGACATTTGGCACATATTTGAAGGGCGTTATTGCCTTTGAGTCTTCTTCGATGTTTGAAGAACAGCAGACATACATTTTGAGAGAAAGGATCCCTTGGGCTCATAGTGTATTAAAAACCGAAGCAATTGAAAGGTCAGGGAAGAGACACAGCAATGATCCAATATTCTCCAAATATGGGGAGGGGGTAATATTACATTTTTTTAAAAAAAAGAAAAGAAAGAAAGAAAAAGGAATGTACAATACCTGCCTGCAAGTACATGAAGGGGTGAAAGAAAATAAAAGCAGAGAAATCTATTATTATAACTAATCAAGAAAAGGAAAACTCTTGCACAGTGGTCTGAGAGTGCAACTGGGAATATTTAGTTTAAACATGAGAAATGTCTTTATTATCCCGAGGAAAGATAGGAGAATGAAACAGGCTGCCGAAGGAGGATAGAGAATTGGTATGAGTACCAATATTAATATTTAAGGCTATGTATAATGAGATCTGTCCAGAGCCACGGCAAGGGATAATGGAGTGCTAGCTTGTAGGAAGAAATTGCTGCAAAGTGAACAATTGCCCTGTGTCATTATGGCCAACTTCTTTGTGATTCAGTATGCTGTGTGCATCTCTGTAGTACCAGTTGGACAGCCCCAAGGAGGGACATTTGTAGAACCATGTTGCGCTATGCACTGTGCACAGATGATCTGGTACACTCCTCATCCTTGAAATCTGAATGATTGAGCCCAGGTTCGTCCCAAGATGGATTTGCTCATATCTGATTTCATGCCCTGAGTATATATCCAGGAGGAGCGTGGGTAGGGCTGCTGCCAACCAACCAGAAGTTGGGTGGGAGGAATCAACCAAGCTGTTGCTGTTATATCAAAAATAACTCTGTGGAGGGCACCTTTTTAATCAATGAAAATAACTTTATTGATAAATCTAATTTGTTAACTAAACATGCTTGGCTTGGGGATTTCAGAATCATAGGATGAGATTCAACTTAGTCTAGTCAGTGGAATCCCTGTACAAAGACTTCCATTTGTGCAATGGGCTTTTCCCCTCTCCACCCCCCTCGTGCCAACTTGATCCCCAGAATTGGCTCGGGTATGTTGTGGGGACTGTTTCTTCTGGCAAGCTGAAATGTTTCCCCTGATGGAACAATCAGCACAACACACACTGAATATCTCCCTTAGAGCTGAAAGGAATGTCATCTAGTTCAACTCTCTGCTGATGCACAAAATCCACAGCTACAACATCCTTCACAGGAGGCCATCCAACCTCTGTTTAAAAACCTCAAATAAAAGTGTGTCACCTTCCAAGACAGTCTGTTCCACTATCAAGCAGTGTGTACCATCTGAAAGTTTCTTCTTCTTCTCATATTTAGTCAACATCCCCTTTCAAGGCATTTGAACTTTTAGTTTGAGTCCTGCCCCCCAGAGCAACCAAAACAAATTTGTCCCATCGTCAATGTGGCAGTCCCTTCATATACTGGAAGATAGCTGCCACATCACTTCACGACCCTCTTCTCCAGGGTAAAATATTCTTCAAACGTTGCTTTGCACACTTAGGGAGAACACAGACGTGGGCATGGGTATTAGGATGTGCAAGGGTAACAGGCAAAACATGGTTCTGTGCTGCTATTTTTAAGCTGAAACATGGTTGAAAAACCCGCATATGAGGATGGTTTTTGCAGGGTCAATGTGAGCATTAATTTGAGTTCAAAATGACCATGAGAATCAAAATCAGTTTTTGCTATTCCTCTCCCCACGCTCCCTTCATCTCTTTCCCTTTGTGTTCAGTCCAAGATTCATGAGCATCCTGGGAAGTCTCCTTCCCACAGCCAATCATAGAAAAGCCTGCTGAGCACATAGACCAGCTCTCCAAGATCTTGCCCTTTATCTATATCTCTTGATCTTCCCCTGGAAGGACAAAACGGTCTATTTTTCTTAAATGTTCCAAGCAGGCCTACGCAGTTCTGATATAATTGAGCCACAGATTTGAATCAATTACTGCTAATTCCTACATCAACATTATGAAGAACCAAAGGAAAATACACTTTTCTAATAATTCTTTTAAATGTAATTAGCTCTACCTGCAGAGGCAAATGTTGAAGCTTAATGAAATTTCTAACGGATTCCTCCAGGCTGCAGAGAATTTAAAAGCGAGCAGGGGAAAGCTAAGGAATAGCAGATATACCACTTTTGAGAAATAGGCTTACAAGTTATTTCTGGCACAAGAGATTACCAATAACCTCCAGATACTTCCAATATTTACAGGAACGTTCAAAAAGAAGCCATTTATTTTGTTGATAAATATCTGTTCTTCATCTCTTTGTTTCCTCCCATCCAAGGCTCATCTAAGTAGGTAACAGAACTCTCTGGTCCTTTATATTCAAATGAATGTTTTGCACCAAAATATTTATTCAAATCCGACTGGTAGTGATTTTCAGATTCACTCACAGGCAGAGAGTGGAAACAGAAAGATAAATGACTTTTCTTTCATTACCCTCAGTGTTATTGTTATGAAATATTGTGTGATGTTGCCTCATTATCTGTTGGCACACAAATCCAAGCTATGCATAATATGTGAACCCAAAGTAAAAACAGCACAAACATTTCTCAAGATGTTTTCAGCATCTTTGAGATTTAGATGAGGGGGAAAATAGGTTACATTTTTAGAATTCTAAACAGGCGCAGCTGAATCACTCTTTCGAACTTCCTACTGAGTCCTCTTCCTGGCCCTTTCCCCTCCTACTAGTGCAGCGAGAACTCTCTCAGTTCCCTCATGTGGATGAATTCACTTGAGAGAAAGCTGGCACAAAAAGCCAAACTGGATGCTGACATAGTGCAGACTCTAGTGCAAAGTGGGGCCCTCCAGGTGTTGTAGTACTCCAGCTCCCATCAGCACCAGCCCTGCATCCCAACTTGTCAGTGGTGATGGGAGTGTGGGATGTAAACACAGAGCAGCCAAACCCAACACTGCTAGAGAGGACATGAAGGTAACTCAGTCCTCCAGGCTTAACTTCCTGTTTACCTGGACTGAGTTACAGGAACCAGAAGTAGGTGTGGTCTTACCTGGGAACAAGAACCCAAAGAAGACTTCCCATTTTGCCTCGTCGTTTGAACAAGGAGGATGCTCTCTCTCAGCTTGCAGCTGAAAGAAGCAGAGGTGAAGCCTGTTCCCCTATGGAAGCAGCTTCACCACATGTAAATAGATTTATCTAAGTTTGTCTGCCTCTTTGAGCCTGTACTATGACTCACGGATGACTGTAAGTAAACTCTATTATATCTAATAATCAGTACTGTATTGTGTCTTTGCTTTTAAGAGGGAAGAAGGGGAATATACCAGGAATATATATTTCTTATAGAGGCTTTAGCAAGCCTATGCAACTGTTTTCTGCTGTGTTTTAAAAGGGAATGTGACTCTGCTAAGTTTGAAGCTTGCTCACACAAGCTGGGATGATATATATAAAATAACATATACTCATCCACACTCCTAAACATTCCCACAGGGAGTTGTGATTCAACAACATCTGGGGAAGGCTAAAGGGATGAAAGAAAGGGATGAGAAGTCAGCATTGATGGTGACATGTTTCTATGCAGTGAATCTGTATCACTTGTCACCGGGGGCTACAGAGAAAGGAGAGAAATAGGAATGCTTGAGGAATTTGGTCTTTGTGAATTCCAGTATGAGCTGACCTAATATTCACCTTCTGGACCAATGTCTGAATTGGAAACAAGCGGTTCCACCAACTTTTGTACTTGAATGTTCCAATACAGTTCTAATATATACAGGTATTTCTATACTATGGGCTTCCATCATGTAGATTCCACTCTCAGGCCCCCACCTACCCCTCTGCCAGTGATCCTTACCCAACATCCACTCCAAATCCCCCTCCCTTTAAATCTCATCTTTGACTCCTTTGGAGGTCTCACCCTTTCTTCAGACAATTTTTGAACCTCTCCATAGTTGACCACTACTGTAATGCGTCATATTTTGAAGACAGCATGGAAGACTTTGAAGACTGCATGGAAATGTCAGTGGATGCAGAATACCACTGTTAGGGTGTTAACTTGAACTAAGCACTGGGAATACATCTTGCCCATGTTTAATTAACTGTACTGGGCCCCCAATTATTTCTCAAGACAGTGCCAAGTGATAGTGCTTACCTTGAAAGCCTTACATGTTTTGGGGCCCAGATAATGTATTTGAAGGAATGCCTCCTCCCACTAGATCTGCCAGCACACTAGTTTAAAGCTTCAAACTTCAAAAGGCAATTGCAGCCTGTCAAATGGCAGGCATGCAATTGCAAAAAAATACATGGATTAATTCTTGCATATTTGCAAGGAACAGAAGTCAAATGTGTATTTCCTCATTTACACAGCAGATATTGAAGAATGGGTTGTGCTGTGGTCCAAACCACTGAGCCTCTTGGGCTTGGCGATCAATAGGTTGGCGGTATGAATCTGCACAAGGGGGTGAGCTCCCATTGCTCTGTCCTAGCTCCTGCCTACCTAGCAGTTCGAAAGCAAAGCAGTGCAAGTAGATAAATAGGTACCACTGTGGCGGGAAGGTAAATGGCATTTCCATGCGCTCTGGTTTCTGTCACGGTGTTCTATTGCACCAGAAGCGGCTTAGTCCTGCTGGCCACATGACCCAGAAAGCTGTCTGTGGACAAACGCCGGCTCCCTCAGCCTGAAAGCGAGATGAGCGCCGCAACCCCATAGTCGCCGTTGACTGGACTTAACCGTCCAGCGGTCCTTTACCTTTACCTTTAATTTGCACAACATCACTGCCCTGTCCCCTCTCAGTTTCTCCCCACTGAACAGAGGAGAGGCTCCAAAGGGCATGATGAAATCTGGCATCCAGTTCATGGATTTACCTGCCCCTGTGCTATGGCAATCTCTTGAGGCCATTCTCTCAGTACATCTGCCTTCTTGGTGAAGATGGGTGTGGCATCCTGTTGATATTTTTTCAGTTCCAAGAAAAGACCCTTTTGTTCTCTCTCGATCTGTCACATTGTTAGACCTCCTGCATCCTACTCACCCTCTAACCATTCCACCATGCTGGCTGGTTAACTGAGTAAAAATGTGGCATTCCAGAACGTTCCTAAGTTCTTTACACGGTTACAGGTATCCCATTGTATGTATTAACATGAAAAACAGACAAGCGAAGGTATTTGGATTGTAGGTAGCTCAGTTTCCCTGACTTCAATGGGACTAAAAATCCTTTCATTTACAAGTGTTTCTTGCCTGCACCATGGCTCAAGCTGCTTGCCAGCAGAATATTTAAATGGAGCCATTCTTTGAATGCTGCCTTGATTTTTTTCCCCAAGCTGCAATTGTAAAAGTTGATTCCCTTAGCCTCTGACAGTTTTTCATGAGATTTCCTCCCCCCACCTTTCCAATCTCAAACTTCAAGCTAATTCAATTTATCTTGTCCATTTTACTCAAACAACTGAAACAGATCTATGGTAAATTAATGTGATATAGATAATTTGGAATGCAGCAGAAGAATTCAATGCACACAATCACTACTGTATTACCTAAGGATATAAGATTTTAATTTAAAAAGTTAAAGGTCCATAAATCAAATTCTATCTACACTTGCCAATGTTTCTGACAACCTATTTTAACATCTGGGATTATTTCCTTCTTTATCAGATGAGAAAGATTCTAGTTTAACTCCACTTTACTCTGGAAATTTGAAAGAGAGGGAGACTTAAGGATGCACAAGACCTGGTCCTTTATTTCTATAGGATGGTTTGCTTTTCCACCCCATGTCTTGAATCACCATGGAAACTTATTTTTTGCTTTTAGGGAATGTGGCCATAAATCAAACCCATCTTGGAATGTTTATGCATGCATATCCAAATGTGGATGCTCAGCTCTGCTTCTAATGGAATAGAGATTTGGATCATTCACATGTGCTTCCCATTATCCAAGTCTTCACTAAACTCGTGCCCACCAGATATTTTGGATCACAACTCCCACCTGCCCCAGTCAGCAAGTGTTGGTGAAGGCTGCATTATAGAATCCTCAGATACTTCGTGCAAGAGTTTTCGTATCCAGCTTCATGTGTACATATGCATATTTATCCTGATAACAAATGCACTGGGTGAAATTAGACAGGAGGTGGGTTGGAGGTAAGTGTCCTCATCAATGGACTACATGTCAGAAATCAAACCTGCCAATATTATTCCATAGGAACATAGAAAAGCTGGCATGTCCCAGCAGACACTCATCTCCTGACCCTTCATCTCTTCTTCCATCAAGGAAGGAGCTCTGTGGCCCTGAGGCACATCCTTGAGGATGGCTGGCTCTCATCCAGGGTATATTAGCCTCACTTGTCATACACTCATTTGGACTATGAACTTCTGGGTCCTGTCTCTTTCCATCCCTTTACATTGCCTGCCTTTAGAATCTACAGCTCCTCAACACCACCCCTTGGCCCCACACTTTCCCTTCATTCTTGAGGCTCCTTGCTTCTACCTTCCAATTCCAGGTCATCTGACAACTCAATGGCACCCATTAATTATGTCACTTCTGGATCTTGCAGGTCAGGACCAAACCATAGCTGTCAACTTTCCCCCTTTTTTTAAAGGGAAATTCCCTTATTCCGAATAGGATTCCTCGCAAGAAACGGGAAAAGTTGACAGCTATGGACCAAACCAAGCAGGATACACGTTGGAGAACTGCTGAAGCTTGGAGAGGTAAGGTGGCCAAAGCAGGCTCACGTGTGAGCAGGCTAAAATGTAGCCCCTTTTCAAAGTCATTTAAGCAACCAACATCTCTGCGCTTTCTTCTTTTAAAAAATTGCACAAGTAGTGAGAGAGCTATGTCTTAACCTCTGCTGAACCCACATCTCTCAGCACTTCAAAATGTTCATTTGACTCAGCCATCCCTCTGCAATTCTAAATTACAGCTGTAATCAATGTACCAGCTGCTGAAAATTGGATAAGGATATATTTTATTACCACTTTTAGCACGTTTGTTGACTTGATTTTTTTTAGGTGTTCCTGCTGCTTTACAAGGTGTATTTTATTGTTTTATATTTTATTTGTTGTCAGCCACCTAGAGGGCTCTATGAATCTGTGAGATGGACTAAGAAGGGAATAAATAAACAACCACGTAAACAAACAGATCAGTCAGCATACAGACAGGGAGTCAACATTCAGGTGCTCCAATAATCCATCATCTTCCAAGATAATAATTGTATTGATAGGGAGTGGAAGCAGTGTGGACAAATGAGTCTGAGGTCTCTGGGGTCGCAAAAGAAAAGGGCATTCATACGGAAGCAATCCTGCCAAAGTGGTGAAGGTGAAGGGCTGGTATTGACACCTTGCAGGGAAAGTGGGCTGGGCAAATGCAGTCACACTTACATAAGAGGGGGGTGGCACCTGGGGCTATTTCCTTACCCTTTATCCAGCCTCTAAGGATTTCTTCACCCATCCTCTCCCCGATTCTATACTGATTATGTGATGGGAGGAAGCATAAAAATAGGCATGTGCAGAAAATTCAGCAGATAATGCTAAGGACCACTGAGTACCCTTAGACACCTGTGGAATTCTGATACTCACCTTCAGGGTGAGGATTCATTTTGAATCAATACGGCAGACTGAAACTTTCAAAATTGCACTCATCATTTGGTTTCTTAGGATTCCTGTGCAATGTTGAGTATGAGACTGCAGGTATTAGAAGAAACAAAACATCATTGTCTTCATGTCATGTCTTGATTGACGGGGGGAATATTCTGGGGAACAGTCTGAAACACTGGAACAGAAGAGAAGAGTAAGAAATAAATAAATGGAAAATTCTGAATTTGGTTTGGTGCTTTTGCTTTGGGGGCTCACTTGGGCTTGCCGATCAGAAGGTCGGCGGTTGAAATCCCTGTGACGGGGTGAGCTCCCATTGTTCGGTCCCAGCTCCTGCCCACCCAGCAGTTCGAAAGCACGCCCAAAAGTGCAAGTAGATAAATAGGTACCACTCCGGTGGGAAGGTAAACAGCGTTTCTGTGAGCTGCTCTGGTTTCGGTGTTCCATTGCGCCAGAAGCGGCTTAGTCATGCTGGCCACATGACCCAGAAAAACTGTCTGAGGACAAACGTTGGCTCCCTTGGCTTGTAAAGTGAGATGAGCACTGCAACCCCAGAGTCATCTGTGACTGGATGTAACTGTCAGGGGTCCTTTACCTTTACCTATGGTGCTCAAAGAGATGGCAATATTTACTTTAAAATGACTAGAAGGGCAGCTGAGGTCTACAGAGACAAGAATGAAATTCAGGGGTAAACATGTTCTTAGGACACATGATGATGTTTTTCAGATCCATGTGGCTGTCTTGCTGCAGGATATGTAACCACACTGATATTTATGTAGCCACAAATCAAAACATACATCCACCACATACAAAGGATATATTTTCCAAGAAATGCACTAACTTTTGGAGTGTAAGGATAAGATGATCTGGCTCCTGGAATGTATTTTATTGAGATGTATCATCATTCTGCAATAAGGATATAGAACCCTGGAAATCCATAGAATTAAATAGCATAACTTCCACTTGCGTCCTCCAGAATTGGTATGGAAAACCTAACCACAGTCTCTTCATTACGACTGGTGACACAAGTGTGGTTGACGGCAGAGATGCGTGATCTCATAACAAAAACAAACCTAAGCTTGAATAATCGTTCTCAGTTTGGGTCTGGCCTACAAATATGCTACAATCGACATAAAGAAATTACAGCTTGTGTTATGGGCTTTGAGAAAGTTGCACATCCAGACTAATGGAATAAGCAGTTTTGTGTCAAAATATGTGTTCACTTAAGCACTTTAGGTCCCTCACAAACTATTTTGGGGGCATTTGAGGAACTCTGTTAGACTATCTTGTCAAAGCCCTTAACAGACTCATAAGGAAAGTTCTACTTTAAAAAAACAACTTTCCACCAGTATTTAATTTACCAAATGCAATTAATATTGTCACAGTTATTGTGTCTTTTTTTTCTTTTACAAGCTAATAAATGCTAACTTAAGATTTATTATCTACAGAAATGCAATCAATTCAGTGTCTTATTTTGCCACAGCGCTATATTCGTCTCTGTGTTTAAAAGAATAATATGCAACTGGGGAAAGGTATTTAAAAGTGTAGTAAGAACTACTACTGGTATGATGCTGCTATTACTTGAGGAGACTTACATATACATAAGCAAGAGCTCTTCGGTTTGGAGGGGAAAGGAAACTGAGAATGCGACCATATATGAAACAGAGCAGTGAGCAATAAATTATTTGCTATATTTATCTGAACAATAAAAGAAATATCCTACAGCCAATGGTACAAACAAGCAACAAACATTTCCCCCCGCAGAATACATAACTGCTGGATACAACTCAACTATCCTGATTCATCTGTATGTATTATACACCCAAAAGCAGGCTACCAAATTGGATGGTGAATCATGTGCCCAATCAGCTGCTGTATATAAACAATTCTTCCATTCAGTCCACAAGCCAGGGCTGCATTTGTCCCAGTTAAGTATTATGAATTCTGGTCAGTATGGGGAGCAGGGGCCAGGATTTAGTCTCCTCTGCTCTCCCTTTCTTATTCAAACCTGATGACAGGGACTGGACTGAGGAGGAATGGTGGAGACCACCCCCCCCCCTCCTCCTGAACCTTCCTGGGAAGAGGAGGACAGTGCAGATTTTCAACGGTGGTTTGCAGAAGGTCATGACTCTAAGACAGAAGAGGGACAAAGCTGGGAGATAATGGAAGAAGAGGGGATCGCAGCAGAGCCGGAGCAGCTGGCTGACACGTTATCATTAGAAAGCATTCCAGACGCCCCTTCTCCAAGGAACCGGAGAGCAGTGGAAGTGGTAGAGCAGAAAGCGAATTGACAAAGTCAAACACCCTCCAATGCAGGAAGCCTTTTGCCCAATGTAGGGCTTGAACCCATGATTCTGAGATTAAGAGTCTCATGCTCTACCAACTGAGCTACGTATCCTTGCTTATTGGTGATATGTACTATATACATTATATAATAAATAAACTTTGCTACATTTAAATCCCATTGAAAATCCCATTAAAAAACCCTAATGGTGGGTGCTTCCAGACTGTAGTCAAGCACATACTGGCCAATTCAAGTTGTGCAGTGTTTTTATCATCATCATCATTTTATTTGCACAAAGTTGACTTTGAGCTTTTGCAGAACAAATCCACTTCTCCAAAAGTTCCAGACTTTTTGTAATCAAAGAAAGTGATGGGAAAGTGCAGTGAAAGCTGTGGGATAACATTTGCTTGATGCAATGTCCTTTAAAGTCCACACATACACACACACACACACACAGAGAGAGAGAGAGAGAGAGAGAGTGCCAGAATGAATACTCATTAAATAACTGAGGTCTACTAATCTTCCTACAGACAAGTCAGGATGAATGCTCAATAAACAGGTCCTCTGGAAGCACCCTGTGTGAAGGTTTGCGGCCTAAATGTTCAATAACTATCTTATTATTCTTGCATTACAATTGCTGTATAATTATCCATCCGTTCAACAAACCTCCACTCCATCTTTCCAATTCCCGTTTGTCTGCCCCTATGAGACTTTTTCCACCCCCGTACACACCCCATTTAATATAAAAATTCCATTGAAACGGATTAATCCTGTACTTTGAATACGATCTACAGTATGTGCTGTCTTTAGATAAGGCTACATGTAAAAAGAGATCCTTTTAATGAAAGGAAAACAACTTTTCATGTTCCACTGAACAACAAACTATGCAGCCGTCTTTCCTTTGTGTTTGATTATAAAGTTTTTTTGTGCGTGGTTTTTTTTTTTTTTTAAGATAAAGCCTTCTGGCAATACATCAAACCTTCCTGCTTGGTTTCACTCTAACAACTCCAAACTGAATACTCCTTTACAACTTACCCAGAACATTGCTCTTTCAAATGTCCTTAGGTTTTCCTCCAGGCAATGGCAGCTATAGTCTATGCTGAAGGATTTGTTGCTGCAGATAATAATACACCATCAAATGGAGAAATTCTTTTTAACTCAACATCAATTGTGAAGGTATCGCTACTAATACAGGAACTTAAGAGAATTTTTTTATATTATTATTCTTTAATCTACAGGCGTTTTTCCTACCCTCTTATCACAGCACTCAAACTTCTGGAAAAGTATGGCAGACATATTATGCTGACCTTGGACTGACTGAGAAATGGAGCTTTTTAAATTTGCATCTGTGCAGAATTATGATGAGTGCAGAGCCAAGATAAGACCACGTGCCCAATATTGTGTGTGTGTGTGTGTGTGTGTGTGTGTGGCCAGGACCTGGGAGATCAGGGTTCAAATCCCAGTCAACTATGAAGCTCACTGGGTGACCATGTCTTAGCCACACACACCCCAGCCTAACCTACCTCCCAGGATAGAGGTCATTGGAAGAAAGAAGGGATATAAATGTAATCATATTTGGGTGGGTGAGAGAGAAGGAGGCTGAACAGACTTGGTTGGACTTAACCTCACTGAATCCATAATTCAAGATGTGGATTTCTTCTAAAGCAGGGGTGTCGAACCTGTTGCCCACTAGATATTGTTGCACTGCCATTCCCACCCATAATCTCTGACCATTGGGTATGCTGGTTGGAGATGGAGGCCAGCAATATAACCACAGGTTAGCAACCCCTGTCCTAAATACAATGGATGCTTTCTAAAACAAAAGAGGTGAAGGGTATCAGCCATGGGTGATGAGAGCAGAGGTATGTTGTTGTGCAAGAGGGGTTATGAGCAGGACCTTTTTTCCAGCCAGAACTTGCCGGAACTCAGTTTGCCATTCTAAGAGAATGAGGGAGGTGTTCATAGTAAGTTCCTGCACCTCTTTTTCTAGAAAAATAGCACTGGTTATGAGTGCACATTTTGGGTGGAGCTTCCTGACATTCATGGTTGCTTCATGTGCCTACCATGCAATGTCTTGGGGAGCTTTCTCCCTCCAGGACTCTGGACTGCTAATTAATGGATGACTTGATTGCTTGGGGACCAAGCAAGGAGGAATGAGTCTGTGTGTTCCAGAACACCAGGGCCATTTCTAAGATGAGGCAGAGTGAGGCAGATGCCTCAGGTGGTGGTGCTGAGGCAAGGGGAGTCTCATGTGGCTGGCCCTGTACCACCTATGCTAGCCTGCTGCCCTCAAGTGCAGTGGAAGACACTTTCACCAGTATTGGAGTAAGAGTCAACTACTAGTCTAACTGGCTTTAGTATGTGTCTTGGGGGAAGACGCCAGCTTGTCCCTCACCTCAGGCAGCAAAATGTGTTGAACCAGCTCGGCAGAATCCCCACATGGGGGTCATTTATATTACACTTGCTAACAAAGGATACCCAGGATGCAGTGCTACTTTATTGGACTAGATAAAATGAAATTATCAGAAAAAATGAAGAATTTGGAGTCAAGGTGCTTACTTAAAATGACAGCTGGACATATAGGAGGAAGTGATGAATATAATGGCTACCAGCCATGATGGTTATTCCCAGACTCCACCAGACCTTCCATATGTCCCTATTTTCCAGAGACAGTCCCAGATTTACATAAGCCATTGCAGTTTCTGATTTGATCTTGGAATGTCCCACTCTTCCTTAGGATGTCCCTATTTTCATTGGATGGTTTG
Organism: Lacerta agilis; assembly: GCF_009819535.1. NCBI lineage: Eukaryota > Metazoa > Chordata > Lepidosauria > Squamata > Lacertidae > Lacerta > Lacerta agilis. Next base: position 18,672,005 of record NC_046314.1, read on the forward strand.
GTGTTATCCAACCCCCGAGCCATCTGAAGGCAGTCCTGTATAGGGAAGTTCTTTAATTTTTAATGTTTTGGTGTGTGTGTGTGTGTGTGTGAGAGAGAGAGAGAGAGAGAGAGAGAGAGAGAGAGAGAGAGAGAGAGAGAGAGAGAGAGAGAAGCCACCCAGAGTGGCTGGGGCAACCCATTCAGATGGATGGGTTATAAATAGTAAAATTATTATTATGGAATAGGACATCCCTATTTTCATCGGAGAAATGTTGGAGGGTATGCCCCACTGTCAGATGCAGTAATGCTTCTGAATGCCAGTTCCTGAAAACTGCAGGAAGGAAGAGTACTGTTGTGCTCATGTCCTGCCCTTGGGCTATTTCATATGCATCTGGTTCACCGCTATGAGGACAGGATACTAACCCAGGTGGGCCATTGGCCTGATCCAGCAGGCTCTTCTTGCATTCTAAACACCAGCTTTGCTTTTATGACACTGAATAGCCCAGTGCCTTGTGTTTTGTGGATTCCCCACTTCTATTCTGTAAATTCACATGCAGGATTTTGGTGGTGATGAACATCCTCTGTTGTTTGGCCCCATTGTTTGTTCTTAAGGAGTATAAGCTGCATGGAGGTTCCACTTGTATATCGCCTTCAAATGCTGTCACTAGGCCTAACCATTATTCTAGACTACTAATTCCTGGCATATTTACATTGCACATACAGGGTTTAGCTAGGGCTGCCATACATGCGTATTTTTGGAATGCTGGACCGTTTCCTTAAAAAAGCTCAACAAGCTCAACTTTCAGAGTGTTCTGGTTTTTACTTTTTGAAATATGGCAAGCCTACTAGCAATCTAATGTAAACATGGTGTTGCTGCTCAGACATGTCCTTTTAAAACTGAGCTTAGTGGCCAGTTAGAATGGAATATTCACTCTAAGGCATTTCAGTTTGATCATTTGCCAATGTTCAGTCTCAGACCCTGTCTTGTTGCATGCTAATTGTGACTTGTATGGCATAATCTGGGGCCTGGAGATTCTAGGAAAACCCAACTAGTAGGCTCCTCTTAGAAACTGCTCTGGAGGAGAAACTGCTTTGGGGTGGGTGCTCTGGAAAATGTTCAGCAGCCCTCCCTACGATGGCCGCATGATCCAAACTGATGATCAGGAGGTCCTTAGCATACCCTGCCTGAAACAAATAAGATGTTGCTCCTTTTTTAATTTAATTTTTGTTTACATAAATTTAGTTTCCAGCTGGTAGCAATTTTTGAGTCATGTGATGGATTTGTTTCAAGACATTGCTCTACTTGCAGCCCAAAGGTTACGCCAGTAAATAGGCAGTAAATTTATCCTACAAAATCACTTTTAGCTGTGTCTCATCTGGCATGTTTCCTCCACCCTCTTTCTTTTCAACGCACAATTAGCAGCTGCACTGAGAAGTGTGATCTGCGCTCCTCAGATTTCTCCTCAAAGTTTCTGCTCTACTTTTCTCTTGGCTAACCTCCCCCACATCTGGCTAATCCAAGGAGACCATTTGCAGTGTTAATTTAAGATAATGACAGGCTTCTCACTTGACTATCCCACCACCCTGCCACTCAGAAACTGAAGATGTCTGAAGTGTCTGCAATTCCACTCACTCTGCAACAAAAATCTGTTAATCATTTCTGTTTGCTTCTCTCTCTCTCTCTCTCTCTCTCTCTCTCTCTCTCTCTCTCTCTCTCTTTTTCTCCATTTCTGCTACATTTCCAAAATAATATTTAAAAAATAAAAATCATTTCTGCACATTTATATCTTAGAAAAACGTCAACCCTGTTCATACCTGGTAGACTGATCAGCACCTCAAAGTAACATTCTTTCTTTGCTTGCTTGCTTGCTTTCTCACTACAAAAAAACTTTCCTTTTAATGCTCCCCCTCACACACACACACACACACCATCACCCTTTTACTTTAAATAGTACTGCTACCAAAGCAATCAACAAATGTACAATCTTGCTTAGGGCATACAGATTCCAATTTCAGTTGAACACCCACAATAACACCCTTCAGTCTCACTCATGACAAGCATAATCCTGACCTCAATCCTCCAAACCTTGGAAAATAAAGATTGAGTTAAGAGGCACAAATCACCTAAGCCAGTGAAAACTCTCCTAGCCTTTGCAAAATAAATAAATAAATCAGCAGAGAGCTTGCAATATTTGTCCATTTCTCTCTCCTCCACCTCCACCGCCCCACTCACAATATAGGACAAACTTTTGCAATCCTAAAAGATTTTACTTCTCTCCCAACCTCAGGTTGTTATTCCTGTTCTCGATCTGCAGGAGTTAACCTCACAGTAACCTGTTGGGAGAACCCAGCTACATCGGAATGACGCAGTAATAGTAGCAGAAGGGATCTCTTTATTTAATTCCACCTTAGCAGTCTCCCCTTTGATTGTGAGGAAGAGAGAGTACGGTCCTGTCTACCCAGTCAGAAATCGTAAGTTGTTAATTTGTTCACATTGAACTCTGCAGCCCCCAGACAGATACAGTTAATCCTTTGAACCGAGCAACTTCTCTGGATTTTGCAATGCACTTTCCTAGCCCTCCCAAAGATGTACAAAAAAATGTATAACGCGGCAAATGCACAAAAATGCTTATGCTAGTGGGAAAAAGTACAAAAATGCATTGCACCCACATTGGCGGAACATAATTAATAACGTTGTTGTTTTTGTTGTACTTCTGGAAATTGCTTGCAAAATTGTGTGTGTGTGTGTGTGTGTGTGTGTGTGTATATATATAAAGCAGAATCATAGAACTATAGATTTGGAAGAGACCCCAAGGGTCACCTAGTTCAACCCCCTGCAATGCAAGAATCTCAACTAAAGCATTCATGACAGATGACCATCCAACCTCTGCTTAAAAACCTCCAAGGAAGGAGAGTCCACCACCTTCTGAGGGAGTCTGTTTCATTGTCAAATTGCTCTTACCTCCTCTCAGTCTCCTTTTATTCAGGCTAAATATACTCAACTCCCTCAAACATTCCTTACAAGGTCCATTCCATCATCTTGGTCACCCTTCTCTGCACACATTCAAGCTTGTCAATGTCCTTCTTAAAGTGTGGTGCCCAAAACTGGATACAATTCTCCAGGTTTGGTCCGGTCCTTCATCGGGACACTGTACCTCTGTCGTTGCAGCCTAAAATAGCATTAGATTTTTACTGCTTATTTTCTACCCAGTTCCTGGGCCTTGTGCAATTCCTCCCTCCCCAGTCCAGCTCTACTTCCACCCAAACACAACAAGGATTACTGGGGCTTATTTGACGAAATAGAATAGCTGGATGCAAATACCGGTAAGTGGGATTGGCCACTACCAGGCATATTCAATAGCAGGAAGAGAGTGAAGAATAAGCAAGGAAAATAATGGTGATGTTAGGTAGAGAAGGGGCTGTTAATAATATAAAAAAGAATATGTTTGATAAATACAATATTTCATACAACCTTTCTCCTGAGACTTACTCCTTCAGGGGAGAATAAAAGATCAAAGGCCAATTTGTACTGCGAATGTCAATAATTCATCAGGTATGTTACCACATAACATTCACACACAAAATGACCCTTCACTTAACTTGGATTTCTTTCCTTGTCTTCTAAGTTTCCAATGCTGCTGAGTCAAGAACTACACTTGTTAAAGTGGGGAAAAAATTCCCTTGCCTACCTTCAACTTTTTTCTCTCTCCAGAGGCATTTTCTATAACCTGTGGTTTCTTTTCTTTCTTTCTTTTTTGCACAGCAAATGAACTTCAAAAGCAAAGAAAAGTGGGAATAAAATAAACCCAAACTACAAAAACTGTGTCTGAAACAGAATGAAAATATGTTAAATTATTCTGCAGACTGATATTTGCTGTAAGGTGTGTGTGTGAGAGAGAGAATGTAGGTAAAGGGGAGAGATACAGGGGGGGGGGTATCAGCAAGTGAATCAGCTTTAGCTAATACTGAAAGCAGTTTGTCCTTCCTGAGAAGCCTATATTGTACATTTTACCAACTAATTGTTATAGAAGCCTTGAAAGACATACCAGCTAGGAAGCCAGGCAAAAACTTTAATCATCTCTCTACAACAAGGACAAAACATCAGCAGAAAACTCCTAACTCCATCCAGATACAACTAAGTCCAGTGCCTCCTAGTGGCTAAGCTATATCATGACACTATCCACCCAGTGTGTCTATTGCCTTCAAGATCATATTTTAGAATTCTCAACATTGGAGTAGAAGGAGTGACTATCCAGCCAGGTTGACCAGATGCAAAGCAAGTCAATATATCTGCTTTGAGAGTTATGTAGGATTTGGATATCCATGAATTCTAGTTGCTGGTAACCACAAGAGTGGATAGTGCTGTTACACTCCAGTTCTACTTGGGAACTTGGCATTGATGTCTGATTGGCCACTATGGGAAGAGGATGTTGGACTAGATGGGAAACTGGGTAGATCCAGCAGGATGCTTCTTATGTTTCTTATGACATGAAAATTGGCACGCAGTGGGCAACAACAAAAATAAGACTTTGCTTATTGGAACATTCTGCACAAGCCATCTAAACTGCAGAACATCCCATTTATCATATTTATTTCCAGTTTTCCCCTTGATTGGTTTCAGAACAGCTCACTGTCTACTGCACAAGCCTTCAGTTTTTATTCCCTGCTTCTTTTCCTGTATTGCTTGAATTCTGAGTGGGCAAAGTCTCCTTCCACCTGTATTATTCTAGCACATGCATTCCCTTCTGGTTGATCCTCTTACATTTTGCCTCCTACTGGGATGCTTCAGCACACCATCTGTTGCCTTAATTGGTTTGCTCTCCCAATGTTACCTTTAGGTGTTCCACCTTGTAACCCAGACACATGCATTTAAATTCCCCATTGCAGTGGGAGACTGCAGCTGCTCCTAAGCCATGGTCCCTCCTGGCAGTTCTTCTGTGTCTGCCATCCCTCTCCCTCATCAGCTGGGGGGCACACCTGGAGTCCTGGTCACGACCACAGTAAATGAGCATTTTGTATTCTATCAGGCCCATATCAAATGTGATGCATATCAAATGTGATGCATAAAATAATACAAAAGAAATAAATGGAAATATATATTTTAAGTACTACACAGATGCAAACACACACTTTTTTTTAACTGTGGGACAATTAAACATCCAAATCCTTGCAGTAAAAATGTCCCAGGTGACAACTGCCAATGATGCTTGGTTTTGTGTATGCAGATTTCACATGTCTATTGCAACTAATGAAGAACCTCCTTGTGCTCATTACAATAGCTTCCTTGTATAATTGACTTCATCTTATTAGATTAAGAGATGCTACTTCAGAGTGTTACATTTTCAATATTTTGAGTTCACGGCTGGGTGAAGAAAGGGAGCAGGTGGCACCGGGAAAGAGGTGTTGGAAGTTAAGCTGTGGATAAAAGACAGACGTCATTAGTTCATTGATCTGACTGCCTGGTTCTGTCTTTCCATGCATTGCTAACTCAGTGGCAGGTTCTCGCCAGGTATTGGAAGAAGTGCTAATGTGATCTGACTCAGAATCAATACTAACATGGTCTTAGATGCACTCTTAATGCTTGCTAGAGTACTAGTTTGGAGACAATGCTGGATTATGTTTTCAACCCTGCTCAGCCTCTAACAAGCACCCTTAGCTCCTAACAAAAGCCAACATAATTAGTACAAGAGGCTAAAGAAAGATGTTTGACTCGCTCAAGTGAAAGGAGAGGGACACAGGAGAATGTCTCTGACCCCTATGATTCTACATTGGCCCTTAATCAGTGGCATGACTTCCTGTGCCTATTGACTAAAGGAGAGGAGAGTAAATTCAGACACATGTTTATCAGGCAGTAAGTATAGCTCGGCATACCACTAACTGACAATCAGGGTCATATTCAGCATCTCCCCATGCGGTGAGGAGAAACTTTTCACCTTTTCTGTGGAAGCAGAGGACGAATGGCAGGATGCTTCTCATTTCACCTTCTTAAACATAGAGCTAGGAGGTTGAGCATTTAGAAGTGGGAAAGAAAACACATCACAGGGAGCAGGCTTCCTCCACTGCTGAGGAGGTCATATCTATATATTTATTATAAGTTAATATAATACTGGAGTTGCAAAGTAGCCAATATAGCCATATAATGTTGGGTAAAAGTTGAAACCCATAGCTCTTTTATATATTATTTTATTAATTTCCCAAAAACAACAACAACAACAAAGCAACAACACATATTCAAACATAGAAAAAAGTAGAGTTGACTTCCCCCTATTCCCTTCCCTGGTTCCATTGTTTATCATCATACCGCATGCCCATTTTAAATTATAAAATCATTAAAATTACTTATTGTCCAGTCATAATGTCCTTACAAGTCTTTTTAAAATCCTGCTAATGTATTAACCTGCATACATTACTTCTGTATATATGCAATAAAGTCCTTCCAATCTTCTTTAAATTCATTGTCATCCATTAACTTCACTTGCCAATCTTCTTTAGCTGGGACACCTTCTTCTTTCCAATGTTGTGCTAATAATACTTGTACGGCAGTCGTTGCATACTTACCGGTAAATAGGTCCTTTTGTAGTCTTGGTATATCCACTCCTGTAATACCTAGCAGGAAAGCTTCTGGTTTTTTTAACAAACGTTATAAAGATCTTCTTCAATTCATTATAAATAATTCCCCAGTACTTCTTAACAATTTTGCAATCCCACTACATACTTTCTTTATTTTTATACATTTTTTGCTAATTTTACTGGAGTTAGGTACCACCAGTACATCATTTTCATATAATTTTCTTTGATCGCCACACATGCAGTAAGTTTTATTTCAGTCTTCCATAATTTTTCCCGATCTTCCATCTTTATATTGTGCCCCACATCTTGTGCCCATTTAATCATAACTGATTTAACCTCTTCATCTTTCATTTCCAAGCAGAAACCCATAGCTAACCAGCTCTAAATGTTACAATATTCCCCCTCCTTCCCCAATTAAATTTCTTTCCTTTTCCCCCCTGTTTGCTTCATGATGCTACTTCAGAAGAGCCAAAGACAAAAGTGATCTTGTTCAGGAAAAGCATGACAGCCAAATGAAGCATACCCTGATATAGATATACGTCTTTCCTATCTCTCTTGAAGATAGATACAGGTTGCTGAAATAATCATGCAGATGATAGGAATTTAAAAGGTATTGTTGAACCAGATACAAAACAGAGGGTGCAGCTCAGTGTTGGAAACATTTAACAATCCCATCTGTAGGAACAGGGGTAGAAAACCTCAAGCCCAAATGCTGAAGTGCCCGCTCCCCTAGCCTCTCTTCCTGGCCCTCCGGACCTTCCCCAGGCATGACCTAAACCCTCCTTGAGGGTTTTTGCCTGGCTGGGAAGTCTCCTTGAACTACTTGCTTAGATGCAGGATGGAGGTTTGTGTGTGGTTATGTATGTGTGCCTCTAAAAGTCTGTGACTTGCAGAGCTGGCATGCAGCCTACTAAGCAAAAATATGGATTTGCCCACTTTCGGCTCTGACCCCATTCAGCCCCCCAGAATGTTGTCCATGAGATCAAATGGCCCTCAGGTTGTGAAATGTCCCTTGCATTGCCCCTGTGTTAGAAACAACTATTTTAAAGTGATAGTGATAGTGCATGTGGAAATCTTAGACAGTATGTGGAATAAAATGGCAAGTTATACAAACTCTATTCTTTTCTAAGAAGAGTTCTGCTGGATCAGGCCAGTGGCCTATCTAGTCCAACACCCACCTCTCACCAGAGCAGCAGCACTCTTCTCTCCTGCAGTTTCCAGAAACTGGTATTCAGAAGCACACCGTTGCAAATATTAATATTGTGCCGTTTGAAGTGACTAGAAGCATAAGAACTGACTCCTTTTTGGAAATAAAGCATTGCCCAAAATATTATTCAAATTTTACCAGCAGAGCTTTCTTCGTAATAGAATTAAAACATCAAATATCCATCCACACAGTGCCTTGTGCTTTCCAACACAGGTACAGCATTTTAGAAATAAAATATAACTCCAAAAATCCAAACTGTGTCTTTCTCCCATTCCAGCCTGCTTTATAGCCTGCCTCTAGCTCCAGGCTACTGCAGCTCTTGGAGGGCCATTTACATACATTGTTCTCCTTGTGGCATTAAGAGAGACTGAAAAAAGCAACTCCCTTCAAAATGGAGATTTGCAACTCAATACCTCTCACATGATCTAAAGTTACAACACTCATGGGTTACCAGAGAAGCAATGATCAGTTAGTTAATCATTAACTCTGCAAGGAACTCAGAGACTCCTTTAGAAACAACTGTGGGGAACCCCCAGTGTTAAACCTCCTGTGATGTACCTTCAGCCATTTTTCCTTTCTGTGTCAATTAAACCATTATACTTAACACACACCCCAGTCATGGAGGCAAAGTATAGGCATTGCAACTACAGTATTATCCACTGACAGTCTAGTCCTCTGTGAATTTGCCCAATCCTCTTTTAAAGCACTCCAGCCTTTCATTTTGCAGTGAAATAACCAATGGCTTAAGGAGATTCAATATCTTTGTATTTCAAGAATATTAAAGAGTGTCTGTAACAGTCACTGTTTTATTTTTATTTTTTCAATGAAGATGGGTGCACCCTGAATTAAACTGATATGTGTTTGTTTTCATGAGGCTCATTTTAAAACCACCTCTTGACATTTTAGTCCACCTCATTTCCAAGTTAAGCCGTAATCTGTTTACAAGGTTCTCGGCAGAGGCGCTCCCGTTCTTAGAGACTCTTCTGTGAAGGTGAAGGTCAGACAAATCTGCAATGGAACATTTGGTTTTTCATTGGCCTCCCTAGTGTGTTTTCCTTTTCACCGCCTTTCATTTTCTTGGCAAAATGTCTGTGACATATCAGTAAGTCATTTTCAAACTTCTTCATGCACTAGTATTTCTGTTTCGAGATCATTAATAAAACAGCAACTTTGGAAGCTAGCACTACAGGTGTTCCAGTATGCTGGCAGGGAGGGAGTCTGCCTGGGTTTTTTTGTTTTTTGTTTGGTTTTTCCCTTTCCCCCTGACTTTTTTATTTTCTTATAGAACCACTAGCCGGGCTGAAACTAAAGCTCATAAAATAAACAGCAGCATATATTCTGTAGAGAAGAGGCTACGAAAATAATAATAATAATGCACAGTATGCTTGCTGTGGAACAGGCTCTGTGTGCTGAACTTCTTATGGAGAGTGAGGGACAACCATTACCCTGGAAATGTAGCCCTTACAATCTTAAAGGTCAACAAAATAAATCCCTTTCCCTCCGCCTCTCTCTCTCTCTGAGGCTGGCATGGCATAAACAATTAGTTGCTCTCCATTAAACTCCATATCCATTACACTCCGTTTGGAATATTCCGGAGGGCGCTCTATGGGACATCATTAGCATGTGGATTTCCTCTTGGCAGAGATCATAAAGAGAGCTTTAAGGACTAGAAGGGGGAAATATCCAAGAAAGATTGGCAGGCAGAATGTCGCACAAGCCATTCTTGCAACAGGACAATGAGAAAGTGCCTGTGCCTGTTAAGTCTCTGTCTTTTTGATCCTAAAATCTCTGCCTGCACATCATCCTATGCATTTGGTTTTTCTAAGCCCATTTTAATATTTCTCACCTTGATGTTCTCACTGAGCTATTCCATTTTGTCCTCCTCTCTCTCCCCCCCCCCAATTTTTATTTTCCCCCCATTTTGGTTTAATATTAATACAAACATATTTGGATTCCTCCATCCCCTTCTTCTAGACCAATTCATCCCCATCACAGGTTCACAGACATCTTCACTTCAGCACCTTTTTCTTTTAATCTTCGTAGGCAAATCTAAGGCTGCTGTCAATCAAGCACCCACCTGAAGTATTATGTCTATCAGACTGCTTCTTTCCCTGAAATGGAATATGAAAATTGAGCTCAAAGGAGCGGGGGAGGAGGTTTCTCTTTTTGGAGCCCAAGCAAAGCTCCATCTGTGTGCTTTTAAAGTATTCCCCACCCCCTTAAAAACGAAACCTAGTTCACAGCCAAACCTGTAGTTTGACTCACCACAAAATGGTCCTAGAGAGAGATAAGGTGAATATTTTAGACAATTGGGATTTATTTATTTTAGCATACTTTTCAGCCATACAAATCAAGGTCATACTTAATTTTAATCAGTTTTATGATTTTAGTACAAGTGGCCTTCACATAGAAATTAAATCATATTGGTTGTATTCAATGTAGAGCTAAATAGTGCTTTGCATGAGTGAAATGACTTCTACTTGTGCAATGGAAACCCCCCTCCCCCACGCTTGCCCCCTAAATCTGTTCTTGGTTTCTCCCAACCCTCTGCAGAGGACATGGGGAAGGTGCAGGACATGCATGGTGGGGCGGGGGGAGGGGAGTGCTGTTGCAAAGTGGAAATCATTCTTCTTGAGCATTTATTTAGATGAATAGCACCCAATGAATTTGATGGATGAGGATTGACCCAGATGAATAGTTCAAATCACTACAATTATAAGAGAATAAGAGAGACTTCTGACTCCCCTGCAAAAAAAAAAAAGGCTATCATTTTAGGAGGCTAGATGACTTGTTCATATTTTCTACAGTTTTGCATAGGCATAATAGAACATAGAACATAGATATATTTTATTAATATATATTGATAAATATATTAACATGTGATCTATTTTATTAATATACTTATCAATTATATTATTATACTTTTAATTATTATTATAATTAATAATCTTTATTACACAATTTTACCCCATATTTCCACCACATTTGTCCCTAATGTGGTTTACAATAATATAAAAATAAAAAAACAATCCTTAAAAATCAAGATATAGTCACAAGAATAATCCATGGGGACAGAAATTTGTTATACTATGTGATGCTATGCTATATTAATATGGTATGGAATGTTTACATTTACTGGGGGTTATTAAACAATTCTAGGCAGCTGCCTTTCTGCCCTCAACCTAAGGGTAGGATCCTCACTCTGCATTTCTTAAAATATCTTGTTTAATCCACCTCACCAGCTCGAGGTCTGCTGAGTCTGTCTCCAGCACTCTAGCCATGCAAGCTACATATTGCTGACCTCAGTTTGGTTAGAATTTCATTTCAGAGCAAAATAAACTGAATTTCGTTTTCAACGCAGTGAGAAAAACATACCAATTAAGTTTGTAAAACAGATCGAGCCACAGTTTTAATTTCAAGTACCATTGCACAACACATCTCGGACGCCTCTTGGATACGCTTGGCTTTGACAGGGCCTTCCACTGCACTGACAAACAGTCAATCAATCATAGGGACAGAAGACTCTTCTAGGCTCATCAACTCCAGCCCTCTACAGTGTGACTGGATTCACTAGACCTAAACCATACCTGACAGATGGTTTAGCTACTCTCTGCTCAGAAGCCTCCAGAGAAAGAAGCTCAAAAACTTCCTTAGTCAACTTGGCATCTTCGATTCTTCCAACAATCTCAGAAAGCAGGGGCTTGTGTGACAAAGCTTTAAGAAAAAAGACAAAGTCAAACCACCAAGAGGGGGGAAATGAACTTGCCACATTCTCTCTCTCTCTCTCTCTCTCTCTCTCTCTCTCTCTCTCTACGCCAGTGTGGTGTAGTGGTTAAGAGCGGTAGACTCATTATCTGGGGAACCAGGTTCGTGTCTCCACTCCTCCACATGCAGCTGCTGGGTGACCTTGGGCTAGTCACACTTCTCTGAAGTCTCTCAGCCCCACTCACCTCACAGAGTGTTTGTTGTGGGGGAGGAAGGGAAAGGAGAATGTTAGCCGCTTTGAGACTCCTTCGGGTAGTGAAAAGCAGGATATCAAATCCAAACTCTTCTTCTTCTTCTTCTTCTTCTTCTTCTCTCTTTTCATCCCTCCCCACTCCCCCGCCAACTTCTTTTCCTTGAGGTTCAATCAAACACTGGTTACAGAACAGTTAAGTTGGTCATGACAACACCTTTAGGCAAGGGTGGAAAAACCAGTTAAGCAAATTCCATAAGTATCGTCACTGTTCCCCATAATTCTAGCTGGTGACAAAAGCAACTGCTGGGAAGCTTCTGCTCTGCCTTGACATCTTGAACACTGAAATAGCAGAATCCCAGGTACCAGGAACCCTGGGAAATGTAGTTCATCAGGCCACTTCCATACTTAGCCTAGACGTCAGGCATGCTTGAATCTATGTTTCACAACTCCTTGCATCTGTGATGCAGTCATACACACACTTGTTCCTAAGGCTGATGAAGGACTTGATAAAGGACTGAATATGCTCTGCAATCTTAATTTGAACATTAATGTGCCCAAGCATCCCCAGCGAATAGATTCTGTCTAACAGAAATGGACTTTTATGTACTTTATAATGAAATGAATGGTACTTTATTGTACCTCATTTACTTTATGAATTCTGCCCTTGCACTTTATAACCCAGGGCATATTTAAAATAGTTTATATTTTAACTTTGATTTCCCTTTCTTTTTCTGACATTTTTTCCCCTTTCCCTTTTCAAGTATTCAGCCTAATTATTGTTGTTTCTCTTTCTCACATCCTTGCTGTGCTTTCCACTCTACTGCCTTGAATAGAAACAAGTCAACAGCCTCTCCTTCCCCTCAGTTAAGTTTGATTCAAACTTTCAGTCCTTGGATGGTTGAGTGGGTTGGAAATCAGGGGCGTGCTCCCCCAACCATAGCTTAAACCAAAGCTGAAGTGTTTCTTACCCTTTTAGAGGAAAAGATTTTAAGAAGTATCTGACACTTTAGACAGGTTTATGCAAACAACGATGCCCTGTGCTGCTGAAAAATTATGCTGTATTATACACCACTGCACTTAAATCTCAACAATTCATTCCTCGATGCAAACTTACTCAGTTTGTAAGCCATGAAATACTGCTTATATTTTTAGAACATCTAGTACTTGGATGTGGTTGGACTGTTTGCATGACAGGTATCCTTCTTTCAGCAAGGCTGCCATCAAAAACATACTGTACTTACATGAGAGTAAGTCCCAGTGAATATTGAAAGATTTGATCTTTGTTACAGCTTGTTGTTAGCAAGGAGGGAACTTAACTAACAAGCCTGGGTTTGGCCAACACACTGAGTCAAACCTTGCTTTAGTTCAGCATGGTCCAGGAATTAAAAAAAAGACTAGGAAGGAACAACTTCCACTCCAGGAACTTCCACATTATTGTGGTCCCTGTAGCCATAGTTTGCCTTACCATGACATGACCAGCCTCAGCTTCCAATCTCTCTCTCTCTCTCTCTCTGTGTGTGTGTGTGTGTGTGTGTGTGTGTGTGTGTGAGAGAGAGAGAGAGAGAGAGAGAGAGAGAGAGAGAGAGAGAGAGCTTCCTTTCTTGTATGACAAGTACATAAAATGTGAGGGCAAAGATTTATACACAGGTATGTGTGTTTTTTATTTATGGGTATAAAAGTTTAAATTAGGTTTTTTGCTTATTCTTCAGATTGTCATCTTTGAAAGGTTAGTGATGATGTAATGTTTAACTATAACTTTACATCACCACTAACCTTTCAATTATGACAGTTTGAAGAATAAGTAGACTCTTTCAGAAGTCTATGCCCATAAATAAATGAGCAGGTATGTTCAATGTAAATATATAAATATAATTTTATAATAGTCCTTTTTCTTTGGATAGTTGTCCTCGCTGAAAGGTCAGGAATGATGAATTGTAGTTTGTCACTGAATGTAAAATGTGCACCGTACAGTTCTATTATTTGCTGTGAAAGAAAACATGATTTATTAAAGCATCAAAAACATTTGCTCAAAGGCTGCAGTGTATGAAATATTTAGCCTGCATTTAACCACAGTCCTTAAGAGACCTGGTGTGTGTCCTCCTGAGGTCACAAATGAGTCGATCCATAGCTCCATTTGACGATCCAGCAAAAACCAGCATGGTATCATCTCAACTGTCCCTATTTACCATGGACAGCTCTATTTTATTGGCACCTGGTCCGTCCCTGATAAACCCTTGTCCCAATATTTGTATAGAGGTGGCTTTTGAGAAGTTTGTTTATGTATGATGCTGAGATTTATTCTTCAGGACTCATTCCCCAAGGTCTGCAGAATGTAAATGGTTGAATGGTCAGCTACATAAGGGGGAAATTAGTCTCCCTTTCTCATCCTATCCCGCCAACCAGCAGCAGGATTCCAGAATTAAAAAAATATATTCCAGTTACAGGTGGGTAGCCATGTTGGTCTGCCATAGTGAAAACAAAATAAAATAAAAAATTCTTTCCAGTAGAAAGAACCATGGAGAAACCTGGTCTGAACAAAGACATTGGATTCTTATCTCATTATACATGACAAAGCTATCTTTAGCCATCTCACCCCTTGTCTTTCCCTGCAAGACTAATTGCAGCCGTTAAGAGTCCTCAACAGGTTTTCCACACCTATCAGCTGATCACCCATTCCCACCACCCTTCTGAGTAATACCCCTCCCCACTCCCTCACTATATATAAGGGTCTGATGACTTCCGTTTCAGTGTATCTGAAGAAGTGTGCATGCACACGAAAGCTCATACCAAGAACAAACTTAGTTGGTCTCTAAGGTGCTACAGGAAAGAATTTTTTATTTTAAAAAATATATTGTTATGTATGCACCACTCTATGCAATATTGGAGCCAATACTGGTTACCACATGAGTATTTACCCTTTGCGATGTGTACCCAGGAATTCCATTTCAGGATGGGTAATTTATACATATGTACAAAGGTCAGAGCTAAGGCTACTAAGGGGTTAACACCTCCCCCGTGATTTCCCGATGTAATTCAGGGTATTAACACTGGGTTTGTGTGCAGAATAAGATATAACTCCAAGCACAGTAGATGCTTTGTTTTTCCACACTCTTTAATGATCAAGCTAATCAATAACGTCTTTTTCATTTATTAGACACTGGGAAAAAATGCTTGTTAACTTTCAAGAACAAAATACTGCAGGTGGTGCCTCTGTTTGTTTAGAATATAAGAGCATATCGATCAAGTTTCTTAGTCAAAAGTTAGGCAGCTCATTGTGAACAGTTGTTGAGATTTGTGGTTTTACTCGCCTAATCTAAAGCAAAAAAATATTAAACTCAGGTCAATAGTATGGATTGCTCCCTTTTTAACATCTTGCTCAAAGAAATACAAATAAATGCATTTATATCCATTTGCAATATAGATTTATGTATTCATTTTTAATGTTTCAGTATTTATTTTTATAGCGGTTGATCTGTTCGGTCCTTTCTTACATTATTTAGCACTATTAAATATGAAAGACAAATCTGAATATATATTAAACTGTGTACTTCCAACATACTCAAGGGGATAAGGGTTTTTCAAGACGATACACACCCGTTGGCAGCCTTGTCCGTTTGTCCTTGCAGAGGAACTCATCGCTTCCTAGCTATGCGAGCTAAGAGCAACTTTTCAACAGAGGACCAGTATTACAGAATGGCTCCCAAGGTCTTACTCACCTGTGTTCAGACCTACTAGGATTATTGGATACAGATTAGCTAGCTACCAAGTCGGTGGGAAATAGGATGCTAGACTAGATAGACTTTGGCTTTGATCCAACCCTTCTTTTTTGAGAAAAAACCTCTGTAAACTAGTCCCGCTTCTGCCAACCTTTCTTTAATCTTCTGTTTACACTGGTGCTGCTAATCACTTTCAGCTGTGCTCACTCTGGCTTCAACAGAGTTTTGATAAACAATTGTCTTACTTACCAATGTTTCATCTAGCCCAGCACTGTGTTTCCAACACCATCCAGCCAAGATGCCTCCGGGAAGTTCACAAGCAAAGTGTGAAAAGGATGGCCTTCTTTTGTTGTTGTAAGTAACGTATAAGGATGTTCCAACTGAATTTGCTCCTATGGTGATTGTTGTTTCAACATGAATGTGGTCAGCCCCATCATACTGAAAGATAAATTCAGAAACAGTGTTGAAAGCATACTGTATACGCAACTCAGCCTTTGATCTCCAAGCCAATGCCAAGTGTTGTCTCCCCTTATTTGCCAACACAATTAAAATGCCTTATGAAAGACATTGCTTTAGTCAGATCTTCTGAAACACCTTCAAGAGACTGGAATCCGAGATTCATTTGCAAGGAAGGTATGTACAAAAGAGGGGGTGGGTTAGAGATTATTGATGTAGCTTTGCGTTCTGACTACTCTTGTTCTGAGCCCTGGTATTGCAGAGATAAGCACACTTATCTTTATCTGCGGCAAGAAGGTGCAGCGCAGTAAGATCAGTCAAGTAATGCGAAACCTTGTGAGGTCTCCCCAGAGGCATGTCCTCATGACTGGTTGTTCATATGTGTATGTTCAGCAAGCGGAGTGGCAGGCCAGCAACACATTTTATCACTTCAGCATTAGAAGGGCTTATCAGTGGCTGTCATAAGGTGATCTGCCGATGGATGCTCCAGCAATCTCATCCACCCCCTCCTCCTGCAACCCCTCAACCCAGGTGCCATTCTATCTGGCACCGTTTCTCTGAAGGGAAATGACAAGCCTGTGTGGAGAACAATTCTTTGAGGGTGCTCTCGAGGATTAGCAAGCTTTTCCGTTGGAGGTTGAGATGCAGTAAAGTCATTATAGTCCTTCCCAATGATATTTATCATCAGTATTTCAATGTTGTTTTTGTTGTTGTTTTTTAAAAAAGCATTGCTATATATACAGGGAATATCAAGATGTGTGGTTTTTTCCATGTGGTTAAATTGAAGCCCAAAGGGATTATCGGTGACCTGCACAAGATCACACAGCAAGTTACAATACTCCCCTCTCAGCAGGCTTAGGCCCTCTTTGCTCTTACCAAAGCAGTTACTATTATTTTTTCTTTTCTTTTCTTTCTCCTCACAAGGAAACAAGGCAAATGTTTAGCTGGGGAAAGTTCCAGGCAGATGCTATGCAGTTAAACCAGGAAATGGCTAAGCAATCACATTTCATTCACCACAGTTATTTGGTGTTTGGTATTAAGGTTCTGGTTTCCAATAGTATATATATTTTTGTGGCTTCACAGAATGAGATGTAAAAAGGTAAAGGTACCCCTGAGCATTAGGTCCAGTCGTGGACAACTCTGGGGTTGCGCGCTCATCTCCCTCTATAGGTTGCACACTCATCTCCCTCTATAGGCCTAGGGAGCCGGCGTTTGTCCACAGACAGCTTCCGGGTCATGTGGCCAGCATGAGTAAGCCGCTTCTGGCGAACCAGAGCAGCACATGGAAACACCGTTTACCTTCCCACCAGAGTGGTACCAATTTATCTACTTGCACTTGACATGCTTTCAAGCTGCTAGGTGGGCAGGAGCAGGGACTTAACAACAGGAGCTCACCCCGTAATGGGGATTCGAACTGCCGACCTTCCGATCGGCAAGCCCTAGGCTCTGTGGTTTAGACCACAGTGCCACCCACGTCTCAGAATGAGATGTAGCTCAAAGAAAAGAAGATGTGATTGCCTCTAGGTTTGTGTCCATTATCACTAGTTCATTTAGCCAATATTTGTTCCTGCTTTCTAGGCTTGGTGATACACCAGGGATAACTTTATGTTAACCATCAGCCAATACTGAGACCACTATTCCTTTGCATCCAGGCAGGGAAATAAGGAAATGAGAAACAAGTGTAGTGGGTAGAGGATGTCTATTAATAATAATAATAATAATAATAATAATTATTATTATTATTATTATTATTATTATTATTATTAAATAACTAGAAATGAAATTTACATTATCCATTATTAATATAGTATACATAATTACATCAACAACTTATACAGTGTAAATATATTATAATTACTGTAATTATATAATCTCTCTCTCTCACAGACACACACACACACACACACACACACACACACAAAAGATCTCAAAGTAGCTGTCTTAATACAAAGAAATTTCAGAAATAGACTGGAAAGAGAAGTGGCTGAATTGCAACTAATCACCAAACTTAAAACCATGGAGAAACCTGGTTTGAACAAAGACATTGGATTCTTATCTCATTATACATAACAAAGCCATCTTTAGCCATCTCACCCCTTGCCTTTCCCTGCAAGACTAATTGCAGCCGTTTAGAGTCGTCAACAGGTTTTCCACACTTATCAGCCTATCACCCATTCCCACCACCCTTCTGAGTAATACCCCTCCCCACTCCCCCACTATATTTAAGGATCTGGTGACTTCTGTTTCAGTGTATCTGAAGAAGTGTGCATGCACACGAAAGCTCATACCAGGAACAAACTCAGTTGGTCTCTAAGGTGCTACTAGAAAGAATTTTCGATTTTGTTTTGACTATGGCAGACCAACACGGCTACCCACCTGTAACTGGAACACACACATATGAGAGGGAAGTATGGACTCTTCAATTTTGGAGCTCCTTTTACTAGTCACTTCATCCAACTCTAAACTGAAACACATTTTCAGAAGTGCAGTATGACTATCAGTAGTAGTAGTAGTAGTAGTAGTAGTAGTAGTAATTGCTATAGTATAATTAGCAAGGGAGCACAGTGAGTAGCTTAAAAAAAAGCCAGGATTACCTTGGCACAACAAGACGGGTTTTAATATTTGCTATATTTGGGTGATTTCATTTTAACAGGGTGGTTGTTTTTTATTTACGTTTTTAGTGGATTGCCTCAAGCTTCTCGGTTTTTCAAGCTAGAAATTCAACTAAATAAACAGTGCACTGATGATGTTAAAAATATTGAATCAGAGCACCAGGAGTTGGTTGCAGGACAAAGATCACAGTTCATTTCCATATGGTAATTCATTTGCTGGTGGTATGAAAAGCTAATAGTGGAAACAGGCTATGAAGATCTGCAGCTGCCTTTTAGTGGTACTCAATAGTATTTTTCCATTTTAAAAAAAATGATTACTGTATGTAAGATAGATGGGCATGCTTGATTAATTTTTAACACAGAAATATAAAATGAAACAAACAAGCTATTGAAATCAGCAGCGATCGAAAAACAAGAAGCTGTAAAAGTTGCTCTGCAAGAATTTTTATTTTAATTATTCCACTCATTAAAACATTCATATGTTTCATTATTCATTCACATTAGTTTCATTATTTTTAAAAAAAAGGGGGGTGGGAGAAGAGAAAGTTAAACCTAACCCCATTCCTGAATGGCTGAAGAACTGGGTAATAATAGGATAGTAGAAACAAATTGATTTGTGCCCATTTGTTACTCATGGTGTTTGTTTCGTCGTAAACGAAAGTTGAACCAAATGGACTCCTTTCAGTTCAATTTGGTATTCCTTATGAAGCAAAGGTTCAGCCTTACCACCTATATTTTATACTACTTTCATCTACACACCTGGGTGTGCAGTCAGATATAGGAATGGGTGAATCATTCTGTTTCCAGTCTGAGTCACTTGCACACGTGTTGACCCATATGGTCATTCCATACCACTTTTGCATTAATATGCAAATGTTTTTTTTTTTTTATCTGCATGGTCATTTGCATTTAAATTGTATTTAAAAATTGTGTTTCTAAAGTATTTTCTCTCAATACACACATCTCTGGGTTCATTTTCTCTAAAAATGAACATTTTAAAATCGGTATTTTCGAGCCAAGAATGGCGTTGGGACATTTGAGAAGGTCAAGATTGTCTAGGTAAGTGTTCCAATCTGTCCATTCGTTCCGGTGCTATGGATCAGGTTAGTTCACATCAGTACCTGCAAATATTAAATAGTGGCAATAGTCATGAGATTCACGACTAGCGAGATCAGATTGTCTGGTGTGGTTTCATTCTCTAAAGCAGGGGTACTCTAAAGCATGGCCCTTCCCTTTTACATTATGTATAATTAAAAAACATCATCTAGATAAAATAGCTTTTGTGCAATGCAACCCTCTCTGCACAAATGCAACCCTTTACTCAGAAGTAAAACCCAGTGATGGACCTCATTTGAATGCAAGTGAGTCTAGCACTGCAGCCTGAAAGAGTTGTTTTGTACACACAGAGAAAAATAGTTTCATTATAGCATTATCCCCAATATCACAATCATGATATTATTACGAAGCCTGAAATAAATCTGAGGTAGCAACCTGCTTATTTTCTAAATCTGTGAATGCTTAAAAACACTCTGGCTGTCTGACATACTGTACATTCAGCTAATAAATTTCATACAATGCACTTTGCGGTCTTTGTAGCAAACTAATTATAGAGGTACCCCCTAATGTTGTAATCACACTAAAGGTCTGTCAGAGTTTCCATTACTAATACCCCATGATCAGCCATTTATAACA
The DNA here is from genome assembly GCF_009819535.1 of Lacerta agilis. Classification (NCBI taxonomy): domain Eukaryota; kingdom Metazoa; phylum Chordata; class Lepidosauria; order Squamata; family Lacertidae; genus Lacerta; species Lacerta agilis. The sequence goes on from NC_046314.1 coordinate 18,692,197, forward strand.
AATTTGTAACTACTATTTCTGTCCTGCAAATTGGCAAACAAGTTCTGAGACTGATATTTAGCTCATTTTTTTTCCTTACAGCATGACATTTTGGTTACGAGGCACGTGTCTGGGAGGAAAGGCAGAGGTCTGTGAAAGGTTGCTTTCTATCTTGTTAATACTCATGCAAAGACCAATCTACCATTTAGATTGGATTTAAGGGGATTTCATTCATTTGACTTCAACAGGACTGAGTGGGTTTGAATACAAGTACTCTAGCTTAAATGACTTGTGGACTAGGCAGGTTCTGAAATTATATATCATTCATTAACTATACAGTGTTGCCCATTTCTAAATGGGTAGCATGTAGATGGTGGAATGTTCTAAGTAATGAAAAGCAATGTAGCTCTGTGAGTAATGGGAAGTGGGGGGGGGGAATCTATTTCACTTCACATCTGTTATCTTTTAAGTGGAAGATAATGTATAAGTTGAATCACAACAAATATTCAGGAAGCTGGGTTAGACTTCTGGGGGTCACTTCATCCATATTTGGTGGAATCATTCACATAAATGGCAATTCTGACTATCAGTTATTAAAGTCGTCAAAGAAATGACTCAATATGATATCCCACTGGATCCAATAATTATTCTCCTAGGATATTGGAAAAGGAAGGCCACAATGTTCATAGAATATTTCTAACATTAGCTTCTTCTAAGGTAACTGCAGACTGGAAAGGTACCACCACCACCCACATCCAGCTTGGTAAAGTGTATAGAAAATAATCTGAACTACTGCAATGATTTTTAAAAAATGGCTAACGCTGCAATCCTATACTTGGTTAAATTGGACTAAGTCAACTGAAATTACTGGTGCTTACCTTTGAGTACACATGCTTAAGTTTGCCTTGTAATGTGAAATTGAGAGAAAGAAAAGTTTTGTGGGGGGGGGGTTGTCATTATATGCATTTATAGTGCTAAAAACTGGCAGGCTCCATACCTTCATTTGTTTAGAAGGGGAAACCATATATACAGATTTCATCCAACTTTGGCAGGAATTTTTTTAAAAAGAGGCTTTAAAAAAAAGTTAGAGACTTCTTCTGTGTGTTTTTTAAAGTAAATATTCCTTGTAAGAAAAGTTCTAGATGCATTTGCTGAAAATTTGCTTAAGGAGCTCATTGGCATGCAAATTCCATCCACTTCAACAAAAAGGGGATAGTTATAGCAGTTATTAGATTCCCCACCCCAATTATAATCAATTGGGGGGGTGGGAACAGAACTCCTGATTTAACAGATCTGATCTGAACTTAAATAACAGTTCGGATTGGAAAGACTCGGAGCAGAACCATGTTGGATTGAAGAGTTAGAGACACAGATACAAGGCAAATTTTGCAGCCACTAAACTCCCTAAAAAAGGTTACCCCAGAACCTGGCCTGGAGTAACTGCCAGTAATCTGCCCTGGGACCTTACAGTGAAGAACAGGTAATAAATCATCATCATCTCTACCACTACTTAGTAATTTGGACTGCACACAGAGCCATAGCTTACTTCTGGTAACTTGCTTCCTACCTTAGCTAGAGGTTTGCTAACTAGCCATGGTCCTGAACTCAAACTGAGGATCTCTGGACCCTTAGTGCTGTCCAGGGTCCTGAACCTGCCCAACTATGGCTTCTCATCCCCTTGTGCCTGAGTTACTGCCTCTCTGGAGTGCCACAGAAGGATCTGAGCTTTGCTCATGGTGAAGGGAGATCTGTACAAGGCTGCATAAATCAAAAATCCAGGAAATGTCTTTTTCTGTCACAACAATTAAGAAACTCCCTGTACACAGAGGTGCACCTGGCATATTTGTTGCATAGTTTCCACTGTATGCTGAAAAAAGTACCTCTTTAGCCAGGGCTTTGACAATTAAGGTATTCTGGTTCTGAGAACCACTTTTTTGTTGACTCTATACTGTTTTGTTCCAGTTTTACATTTTTTGTGTTGTTGTATTTAAATAATGGTGAGTGTCTAAAATGTGTGTGCGTTAGTGTGGTGTGTGTGTGTGTGTGTGTGTGTAAATTGTAGCCTGCCCGTGAACTTTTGGTGAATGGCAGATGAAAGTCAAATAAATAAATTATAAAGCAGGGCCCCCTGAATACTTCATGTTGTCTAATCAGTCCAGAGATCAAAAGAAGCTGCAAGTGTTTACTAAAAGTGAAAGGCCAGTTGAATGGTGGGGAGGGAACAGCTTCGTAAAATCAAAACGTATGTCTCTAGCTTAAAGAAAACACCAATAGCAGGGGAAGGGGGGAGAGAGAGAGATCCATTGTGAATAACAGGCCTAGCTTGTAATGAGATAAATGATTTCACTCAGAAATCAAATCCCCCTTAGTTCTTCCCACACCGAAATCAAGCATAACTAGCATAAAGGCTCCTGCACCTCTTTCCCTGCATTTTGGCAGGTTTTTGGTTTTTTGCCAGGGGCATTTCTCTCACATCTCCACTTTTCAGACCAATTGGCTATAAAACATGTTAAGTGGCATTTCTTTTATATAAGCTATATTTCTTTTCTTTTTTTACTCACCTGAGCGCAGGAATGGGCAACTCTGTCAATTTCTCTCTGTTTCTCATTATCCCAGTAATCCACATTTCCACATCAGAGCTTCTATAAATACATAAAAAGAGCTTATATAACCAACACTCCCCCTTAAAAAAAATATGCCAGAAATTATCACATGAACGCAGTAGATGAAGCCTGTTATCCTTAAAGGTCAAATACAACCATGCAGCAGGGGTGCTGTCTGCAGATAAAATGAAATAAAATATTACATGTAATAAATAACCATTCCCAATTTTAAAAATGCAAAGAATCATATAACGAAAAGTACTATAGAGGCGTGTGTGTGTGTGTGTGTGTATATACAGTATGTATGTACACACACACACACACACACACACACACACACACTTTGAACAGCAAGTGGAAATTGAAAGCTGTCACTGGCCATAAATCTCCGTAGTCAAAATTAGCACTGTTTCATCACTTGCATCTCTGTGGTGAAAATTCTATTTATTTTGCATTGGGAGTAAGCAGGGGGGGGGGGAGCTTTGTTATAGACCTGAGATGCCAATAAGCACTCCAGTGGTGTGTAACTCTAAACTTTTCCTATCTCTGTGGGGTCTATTTACAGACCTGTGTGCCCTGAGAGAGAGGAAGGTCAGGCAAGAGAGCTCATACCGTTTGCTCCTAAAGAAACCACGAAGGGCTTGAGAATTCTGGTGCTTATGTTTTATTTCTTCCTTGTTGGTATTTTAAACTGTAAACTGTCTTGAGCGCTTTGGCAGATTGGCTCTAGATAAATATAGAAAACAAAATAAATAAAAAATCCTTCCGGTAGAAAACAAATAATTAAGAACCTCTAAATTGCTCCTACATTGTAACATTAGCCCTGTGGGCCATGTAAAGGACCTGTTCATCATTTGTTGTTGTTTAGTCATTTAGTCGTGTCCAACTCTTTGTGACCCCATGGACCAGAGCACTCCTGTTCATCATTAGGAATATATTTTTCTAAGTTCTTCTATGCAATGGTTAAAAAAAAGCATAGAGAATGATATGAAAATGTATGTATGCATGCAACAAACAAACAGGCAGACAGACAAACCCTGGGTTGTATTCAACAAAGTCATTCCACTTCCACAAGGACTTCTGCTTGTGTAATACAGCTTCTCTTCCACCTCGTCTTCCCTCTCAAATGTTTTGAGCTTCCCCTCAATCCTCTGAGTCAATTTGTGGGGTGCAGAGGGTGAGGAGAGGGAGAGGAAGCTCTGTTGCACAAGCAGAAATCCCTGTGCAAATGCAATGGCTTTGTTGAATACAAGTCAATGTGCTACAGATATTCAATAATAACATGTTTGCTGACCAATACAGATGTTATTATCAGTCACCCAACTTGGGGGGGGGGAGCCAATTGCCACGATCCAATATATCTTCTGCGCATGAAGGAAGAATTTATCCATCACTTTAACTGTCCCTGAGATGGATGTCACTGATTTAGGATTGCTCTGTAGCTCGGAAGTAAAGGTAAAGGACCCCTGGAAAGTTAAGTCAAGTCAAAGGCATGTGGTGCTCATCTTGCTTAAGGCCGAGGGAGCTGGTGTTTGTCTACAGACAGCTTTCCAGGTCATTCCCACTGAGTATACTGAAGCTTCCTTCCACACAGGGCTTTTTTTTCAGCCAGAACTCCCCAGAACTCAGTTCCAGCACCTCTCAGGTGGGTGCCGTTGCCATTATGAGAGAACATAGGAGGTGTTTACGGTGAGTTCCGGCACCTCATTTTCTAGAAAAATAGCACTGCTTCCAGGTAAATACACTTAGAATTGTAGGCTTAAAACTTCTGATCTTACTCATGATTATTATTATTAGCCCACCCTAGGGTGCCAGGATAGGCCACAACAATTTAAAATACAGCATTAAAAAGTTTAAGGGAAATTACAGTCCCAAGAATATTGCAAGACTAAACTGCTCTGGTTTCACCACGCAATATTGATAAATGGTTGTTGACAGAGGAAAAGGAGGAGACATAAGAGGATTTTGATGAGGTTTGGTGTTTCGTGAGTTTTGAATTCTTGATAGCAAGAGGCTCGTGACACAAGGTGATGAGGTTAATGTAAAAAAAGAAGACCCTTGCCAGAACCCTGGTCTCCCCACACAGACCAGCTTTGGATTCAAATTTAACTTGAGATTTGCAGAATAAAGAGCAATGCAAGGGACAGATGGCAGAGAATGAAGTTTTATTAACTATATCACAGATTGCTCCAGGCCAAATTCCAGATTGCACAGTGCTGAACTTAAGACACTAGTGATTGTTTGTGGGAAAGGGGAAGGAGAAACTGTCGGATGGAGCTTCAGATGAAACACAGAGTCAACAATGAAATGGACACATTGAGAAACAAATAACTGGTCCAGAGTGTTTATTTTTATTTTTATTTTTTTAAAGGAATGTAGTCAGGGGGAAAATGTCATCAGCAAGCCACGCATGTGAGAGAGTGCAAAGAAGTGCCGCCTCGCTGCGAAACAGCCTGAAAAGAAAAACAACATCATTGCTATTGATTTTTCTTCTCTCCCCAGATCAGAAGGACCGTGGCAACGCAATCTGCTGTTTGTAAAAAGAGGGGGGAATGTGTCAGCAGAGAAAGGAGGGGTGTACACATAGGAGCATCTGCTCTGATAAATTATTTGGAAAAATAACCATGCAATAGCATGAGAGAAACATCTGTGTTGGGCACACAATCCTAGGAGCAGCACACTGGAAAAAGTGATAGAGGAGACAAGAGAGGGAGCCTTGGGGGGTATCAAAATAGGTCAGGGGCCAGCATCTCTCTAAGTGGCAAGCACTTGACTCACCCCTTTTCTTCTCATTACACTTGCATTCCCATTTAAAAAGCAGTGATGGGAGATCTTTTGGGTGACACCAGCAGATGCTGCAGAGATGGTGGCAAGTTGCCCATCAGATGGCATGACTAACTGTTGAGGAAAGATTTGAGAGGGTGGCATAATTTGAGGTTTAAAATAACATCCATAAGAGATCATGGGCTGCATTCAACGTGGTGTTGAGATTGTTCTGTCAATGAAAGGGTTTTCCCATGTGTAATGAAATTATCTCCCCATACACCCCTATATATCTGTCCTGGGCTTTCATCCAAACCTCCAGAGCAGATTTAGGAATGGCACATGGGGTGCACAAGAAGGAAGGAATCCTACTGTGCTAGTGCTAATCCTTGCACTAGTGCAAATATTAGTTGAATACCACCGTATCCTTTGTTTCACCAGGGAGATACTATATCACCAGCCATGCTTTAGCAAGATGGCATTTGGTGGTTTAAATACTTCAAAAGCACCCAGCTCTCCCCTTGATGAAAGAGATGGCGAAGGACAATTGAAGAAAATCTGTGCAAAGAACCTCTGCCACTCTTATTATTCAGCAGTGCTATCCCAAGGCTTCAAGTGCTGTAGATTAAATAGTTCTTTGTAACACTAAGTTCAGTTAATAAAAGATTTATAAACATTAGAGGCTGCAAAGAGCTACTGGGTTATCCAGTCATTCTCTTGACAAGGAAGATTAATATAGCTTGATGGGCAGATCAAATGCAGCCAGGAGAAGAGAAGGGTATTTTGGTCAAGCAGGCATCTCATGTAGGTTTTTTTCCAAACTGGAAGCAAAAGTGGGCACTTGCTTGTATATTCATAACATGCACACATACACATGTGCACCATTCTACACAACACAACTGGTCCCCTGTTGCTCTTCTCTGATGTGCCCATCACCATAGGCATTTCTGGAGGAGGTGGGACCAAGAGATTTTAGGAAAGAAGATGTACACCCAAAGTCCAAGGCCTGCTATTCAATAGATTAAAGATTAAACAGAAAACTAAAATAGCAAATTTCTTGAGAGAGGAAGAAAGAGTTTCAGTTTTGTATGCAAGCTTTTTCATATACCCTATCCATGGGGTCTGTACATAAGGGCTTTGGAGTTTTGTTTTGTTGGGTTGTTGTTCTTTAAACTTGGCTGTCCATGTACAATCTGCTGCCTCCATTGGTAATTTTTCTACAATTTGTCTCAGGTCAACAGGAATTCCATTCTTAATCGTCAAAGAGCATAGGCTTTGGACAGGCTCTTTGATCTCGCAGCGATTTTAAAACATTATTTGTATTATACTCTGTGCATCTGAACAGCTGTGAGCCCCAGGGAAAGCCAATATTTTGTAACTGTAGTGCCAAAATGGCACAATGGTAGGTTACTTTGTTTTGATGCCTGTTTAATGAAGCCACACCAAAAGATACAATAGTAGCATGAGCCTGTGGAGCACATTGATTCACGACCCACAAAGATAATAACCCTTTGAATTGCCAGCTTTTTTGCGGGGGGAAGCGCAAATAGTTTGTGGGTATGATGAAAGTTCATGCTATGTCTCAGCTATTACCATGTTATTGCTGTATCTTCTCGCATTTCAGAAGTGGAAACCTAATGTCACTAATTGCATGTCCAGTTTTAGGTTTTTTTTTTATAGCCAAATTGTGCTCTGCCTATTCATTTCTGGACTTAACCTAGGCTTAACCCAACCTAGAATACCACAGAGCTGTTCAGAGACTGGAAATTTCATTTTTCTTTTTCTTTAAGGGAGCAGTTCTAGTTCAATGTGACATGTCCAAAAAGGACCAATTTGAAAATCACATTCATCACAAACTGGTTTGGTTTGTGTTCAATTCACAGTTCAAATCAAGTTCATGCAAATAACCATCAGCAAACACACACACACACACACACACACACACACACACACAATGTTACAAGCTGCTGTGTTGTAGTGTACAATGTGCTTAGGAAGACTGAGAAAACATCAACACACACATGCATGCTGTGGAATGTAAATGGCTTAATTTATTTTTCCCAGTCATATGGGTGGGGAAGAAAAATAATTTTAAAAAATATTATTTATTATCTTTAACCTTAAAGACCCTAAGAGGGTTTTTTTAAAAAAGTAAGAGAATGAACGTGATGATGAAATCACTCAAAGTTCTGCCACAAAACAAACTTAATTCACATTCTGTTCACCTGGCAATTGTGGACATGACTTTCAAGTGTAGTTCAGAGGTTTTTAAACTAATTCATTAAACTCTGATAAACTAGCTAGTTCATTCCAAGTACTGGACTTGCCAGGAATGCATCTCACGAAAAATCTACCCTCAGCAAAGTCAGCTGTGCTGCTCACCATGTGCACTTGGGAAGTAGGCAAAAAAGTGTGCACATATTTTTGTGAGGCAATGTCTTCCCAATTTTATCTGCCCAAAGCCACTCCTATACTGATTCATCTGTTCTACTCAATTTTTGATTGAAGCGGGTAGAAGGGGAAAATTGACAATGTGGTGAGGTACATCATATGCCTGTATATCAGCTCATCTGTCATCACAGTTACTCATCACTTTAATCTCATCAGTGTCTGCAGTATCCCTACTGCAAATTTCCTTGTTGCCAATGGCTATGTGTAAACTGCTTAAAGATGTAATATTTTGTTTTTTGAGTTGATATATAAATCTTGCTAAAGAAAGAAAGAAAGAATGCCCAGGTGATACAAAAGTTCTGTTTGTGATTGCTTAGAGCTGCTCTGCAAGACCAGCAGGTCAGAGAGAGAGAGAGAGAGAGAGAGAGAGAGAGAGAGATCATGCCTCACCATAGTGCAGGTAGGAAATGAGATCTTTTAATGCTTACTAGCACACAAAAAATGCCTGAAATTAACACATCAGGGAAAAAAGCTGAGCTGAGTCTTTTTCTTGATGTGCCAGGTTTAAATGTGCAGAAATCATTTTGCTTTGCAGCACTCAGGTAAAAAATTGTTCACTTTTTCTACCTCTAGTTTCTACCTCTAATTTAGATATGCAAGTCATAACCTCACTAGTCACACATGCGATGTGCATCATAAATGAACCAAGATTTATTCCATCACCACCATTTGGCTTCACGTGGTGGATAGAGCTTTTATCAAGGGCTGCTCTTATGGTGCTGGAGGAGACTCTAGAGAATTCCATGGACTGCAAAAAGATCAAACTTATCAATCCTTAAAGAAATCAGCCCTGAGTGCTCACTGGAAGGACAGATCCTGAAGTTGAGGCTCCAGTACTTTGGCCACCTCATGAGAAGAGAAGACTCCCTAGAAAAGACCCTGATGTTGGGAAAGATGGAAGGCACAAGAAGGGGACAACAGAGGATGAAATGGTTGGACAGTGTTCTCAAAGTTACCAACATGAGTCTGACCAAACTGCGGGAGGCAGTGGAAGACATGAGTGCCTGGCGTGCTCTGGTCCATGGGGCCACGAAGAGTCGGACACGACTAAACGACTAAACAACAACAGCCCTTGGGCTTGGCCCAGAAGCTGCAGCTAGTGCAGAATGGTGAAGGGAGCAAATGGCTGACAGCTTATCAGCGAAAACATCTGCACCAAGTGCCCGTATACCACTTGGCCAGGTTGAATATTCTGAATAGTTTTAGACCAGCATACCTTAAAGACAGCTTGAGCTCTCATATCCCAGCTCAATCACCGATATCACCTGGAGAAATTCTGCTGGTGATCCCCTGGGTTACAGAAACCCAACTAGTTTCAACTGTAAGTCAAGCATTTAGTGCCACTGGCCCCCTCCTCTCAAACACTCTCCCAGCAGAGTTTCAGCAGGCATTCTCAATACTGACTTCCAGGCGTCCCTTGAAGACCTTTACTATGTTGACATGTCTTGGCAGTTTTAACAATTTCTTCATGAGCCAGTTATTTCAATTCTTCTTCTGCGTTGTTTCGGTGGTGAGTTCTGTTTACGTATCACTGGATGCACTTTGATTTTTTTATTTTTAAGCAAGCCCTCTAAAAATATAATTCTCTTTCAGATTTAAGTCATTATTTTTCCCCACCCCTTTTATGGAACTGGATTGTAGTCACTATATCAGATTTTCGGAATGCTCCTATTTTCTTTTCAATTATTGCTCCCCTGCCAATTGATTGTAGCCCAAAAGGGTATAAGTCTGAAGTTCCTGACAATGGCACACCCACGAACATTTCTCTGATGAAAATATGGATGTCCTATTCCATACCAACATTTATCTGATGAAACTAGGGATGCCTTATTCCATACCCCCCAACATTTCTCTGATGAAAATAGGGATGTCCTAAGAAAAAGTGGGACATTCTGAGATTGAATCAGAAACCAGAATGGCTTCTGTAAATCCGGGGCTGTCCCTGGAAAACAGGGACACTTGGAGGTTATGACAACCCTCAACTAGATTCATAGTTAAAATTCTTTGATGTTCCTTGAGCTCTGAATAATGAATGCTGAGCTCTTCTAGCACATTTATGTGTCTATGTATTAATCTTCTCTCACACATTCCTAGCTTGACAAATGTACTATGAGGATTCCAAGAACCATGGCACGAGTTTTGTGAGATGGGGGGAACTTAGACTTGATGCTCTATTTCTCTCTGTCTCGAACAAAAGCTCTCCATGCTTTTTTTTTGGGGGGGGGGTGTTTTTACAAGTGATGGGTTGTTTGAAAAGCAGTCTGTCATGGGGCTTTTAAAAAGGCCCAAACCTAAGCAGTTCTTTGGATCTTGGCCACTGCTTTTTGCAATGGAAATATTAGCATGTGTTGTGCAGAGGCTCTGATACCTGTCTTAGACTTTCAATCTAGCCTTCCTTACAAGATTGCCATGAGCATTTAGTGAGGTAATGAGATATTGTACTCTGACTGACCTAAGGAATTTTGGAATTGCGGGGGGGGGGGATCTAAAATAATAGCCACAAAATAAATAAAGCAGACAGGAACTCATAACAAACTGCTCATACCAAACTGCAAGCTAGGCACAATTCAGGCTAAATTAGACTTTACTTCTTTTATTTATTTTACAACCTCGCTGCTTGCACATTTATTACATGGAATGTTATTTTATATTAAATTTAATTAGCAAGAACGATTCCTAGTCATTGAAATGCACTCCACGTTGATTGAGCTAATTAGTGTAGGGCTACTCAATATTTACTTAAGATATGAATCTAGAGGGATTTGATAAAATTAATTAGGAAGAACTAATTATAGTTAGGATATGAGTTAGGGTTTAATAAATATAATTACAGAGTACAAATGATGGACTCTTAATTAATAGATACCAGTTTCCAAACACTGAAGTCAGATTATTGTATTTCTTTGCAGGACAAGAGATTCTGTGCACCTTCAAAATGTCAGTTATATTAGAAACAGTGGCATTGTGTGTGTGTGTGTGTGTGTGTGTGTGTGTGTGGAGATAGAGAGAGAGAGAGAGAGAGAGAGAGAGAGAGAGAGAGAGAGAGAGAGAGAGAGATAAACAAACTAATTTGTTCCCATTCCAATTAAAACATCTCTGCAGTTAGAAAATTCCGGCTTCTGCTACATGTAGTTCATTTTTAAGGCGTCATAATGTCTATAATTTACAATGTTTTCTAAGCAAAGGAGCTCTCTTTCATGCCGACTAAACTCACTGCCTTTGATATTCCAGCATGACGAGGGTCCAATTCATCCCAGATGGTATATGATGCTGATGTTTTTGAGGCTAAGTTACAAAAACTGCAAGGCACAAAGAGGTTCTGCTTAGCAAGCTCAGTTGAAATGTTCTTGTGAAGCTTGCACTCAATTCAGCAGGGTTGCACTAGAGCAGAGTTTCCCAAACTTGGGTCTCCAAGCCATTTTTGGACAACAGTTCCCATCATCCCTGACCACTGGTCCTACTAACTAGGAATGATGAGCGTTGTAGACCAAAAACAACTGGAAACCCAAGTTTGGGAAACCCAACACTAAAGCATGTCTCCATGGATTGTGCCCAGAAAGAGAAATGTGAAAAAGTGTGGTCTAAATAGTTATGTTGTGAATAACTCTTGATTATCATTAATTAAGAAACAGAAGCATGACAGATTAACAGATATTTATGCATCAGCAGATATTTAAGTATGTATGTCAGGGTGGGGAACTTCTGGCCCAGAGGCCAAATGTGGCCATCCAGGTTTCTCTATCTAGCCCTTGAGATTTTGCCCGGGTCATGCCACTTCCAAGGTCATGCCCAGGCAGCCTTGCTCTGCACTCCCATCAAGAGCCTTTGCCTGGCTGGAAAGTGTCCTTGACTTGTGATCAAGCTTCTTGCTTGCCTGGATGGAAGAGGCAGGCAGGTGTGTGAGCATTTGCAAAAACCTCTTCCTTTTGTTTACCTTGAATTTAGCCTACTCTACAAGGGTAAGAGTCACATGTATTGCTTCATCCACATTTGTCTCTGGGTCTGTTTTCCACTGCCAGGTGGCCCCTAAGGCTGAAAAGGGATTCCCACCCTGGATTTATGGTGTTTTCGCTGATATTATGGGGACTTACGCCCTGAAAGCACATCCAAGTGCAAGTAGATAAATAGGTACTGCTCCAGCAGGAAGGTAAATGGTGTTTCCGTGCACTGCTCTGGTTCACCAGAAGCGGCTTAGTCATGCTGGCCACATGACCCAGAAGCTGTACACCGGCTCCCTTGGGATCCCTGACCATTAGGTCCAGTCGTGTCCGAATCTGGGGTTGTTACCATTTTCCACAGTGCAAGAGACACTGTAAATTAATCCAGGGAAGAAACTGGAATTGTTGCTACCTGGTTGCGATTCCCCTGTGCTGCTAGTCCATGAGATGCAAGGGAGATACATGCTAAGATTAAGCACACCAAGAAGAAAAGTGCACTTTAAAATTACAGGGTGAAATCCAATGCCTCCGTTCTGCTTTGGTGGAGCAACTGTTGATCCAGCAGATACATGAAGGTGATGTTTGTCATGTTGTCAACTTCCTAATGCACTGCAGGACCTTGCAGCAGTAAATTGATTCTAGAGGGTTGGGAGACTCTCTAGAAAAGCCTAGAAGGTGGCTTTGGATGGGTAAGACAGCAGGGATTTGGTCCATGAGTTACAGTCGATCCTTGAAGTCATACTTGTAACACTTCCAAGTGTGGTGGTAACTAATTATTTTAGGTTATATATATATATATATATATATATATATATATATATATATATATGTTGCCCTGAGACTGGGACAGCAGAAAGGGAGCACAGCCTGGCTCCTGCCATCAACCAGGGCCTAGGAAATCACTGCCTCCTCAGAACAACATCAAGGGAAGAGAGAGACCAACGTGGCCCCATCCATTGGGAAGGAACAGCTGCAAGTAGCTCATGTTCCCTTCCCTGCATGAAAGGATTATCTGCTCCAACTGCAACAGAAGGAAAGGGGACAGAGCACTCTAGCGCCAAGCATTGGCCAAAGGAAGAAGAGCCACCAAGTAGTATTCAAGAAAGAGCACTTGAAAAGAAGATAAGCCTCATTCAAACTGGATATCACGTAGTTCTGGTCTTAATCTCACTTCTTTACCCATCCAATTCTCTTGTCTTGTATGTCTTGTCTTTGATTTGTACACTTGATGGCCTCTCTCAATGTCAGGGACTGGGCAGAGAAGGAATGGTGGAGACCGGCTTCCCAGCCTGACCCTGCTAGAGAAGAGGAAGGCAGTTCAGAATTACAACAGGGGTTTGAGGGAGGTCACAGCTCAGAGGCAGATGAGAGGAAACGTTGGGAAATTTAGGGGATCTTTAGGGAAGTTTTTAATGACTGGTGTTTTCATGTATTTTAAAACTTTTTTTGAAGCCGCCCAGAGTGGCTGGGGAAACCCAGCCAGATAGGCGGGGTATAAATAATTGATTTTTATTTTTATTTTTATTTTTATTAGTAGTAGTAGTAGTAGTAGTAGTAGTAGTAGTAGTAGTAGTAGGGGAGGGGGGAAGCGGAAGAGGAAGCACCAGATGGGTGACAGCTGAAGGACACAGTCTTTAGAAAGCATTCCAGACCCTCCCTCCCAGAATCCAGCGAGCCGTGAAAGTAGGAGAGAAAAGAGCTCAAAGGTGTAGGGTGCTTGTCAGCACCCGTAGGGATGATACATGAGGAAGTGGGAGAGACGGAGGGATTGGAGATTCACTCGGGACAACACCATTATCCAAGAGGCTGGTTTCCAAAGCCTCTCTCTGTAAATACTGAATAAAAAGAGGATGGTAATAAACATTCCTTGTCTTTGTACTTTCCTGGGCAAGTGGCCGTGGGAGTTGCTGGCATCCGCCTGGCACTCATTCTCTTTTAATTGGTATGAGCTGCTTTGGGAGACAATAAGGAAGACATGTTTGATATGGGGGCTCACCCACCTCATGGTAGAGAAGGCAGAATATCACTATTTCTACTGCATAATACTTTGCTGTGTCTTCTCTTCCATTTCCACGATAATCTGCGCATTTTAGGGTGGGTATGTACAGTTTAATATCAACATTCTTATCTAAATGCACATCCACATATTATTGAAACGTGTTTTTTCTCTAAAATTGCATATTTAAATACTTATTTTGATACTGTGGAGACTTGTGTTGCAACATTTGGAGAAATGTGAAATCCAGGGGATTGTTAAATTCTGGTCCATGTATTTGTATGAAATGTAGATCGGGCCATTTCACAAGGGAATTTGTAAAGACCCAATTGCTTGAACATGCCTACAAAAGTGATGAATGCATATAACAATTGTCCACATTTTTCATCCCACCAGTGGCACACTTTGCCAATCAATGAAATAGCAAAAAGATAAATTGTGCAACAACTCTGGTGCAAACTAAGCAGCATTTTGGCTTTGAATGTTTGGTGTGTGTGTTTTTTTCCTTTCTCACCTGTCTTCTCAAAGATTGCCATAAAAGGTATTTATTTTCACTTCTCTGTGCAATGCCTCCTTGACAGAAACGCTGTTGTGGTTTGTTTTTTATTTAGTTGCTGTGCAGCACACACTAAAAGGGAACAGTCTCCTATAAGTGGCAGGCAGCAGGTACCTCTTTCAGCCTTACATCTTCTTGCCAGGGTCATTATCTCTCCATAGTTTATTGCTTTCCAGAATTGCCACTCTTTGGTACTTCATCAGGCTAATCTCGCTAGAGAGGATCCTGTTAAAAGATATTGTCACTACAGGGCAAAATTGTCACAATGCCACCCTGTTCTGTCTTTACTGGTGAAACCTCGATAATGTACATATACAATTCCCTTCTGCGGTTCCTTGTTAGCTGCGGTAGGGTTCCCTATACAAACCTCACCGCACATTCAGATTGGCTGATGATTTATGTCACTGTAGCAAAGAACTAAATGAAACCATCAGAGAAACATGGGAGGAGAGGATTGCAATCGCCAAGGCAAAGAGCTGGAGTATAAAGTAATAGATATTAGGAAATCATGTGGAGGGTTTGAGGGAAGTCACGGCCCTAAAAGGCCAAAATGTTAAATGGATGGAAAGATAAATGTGAAAGTTTTTCTCAATGTATTTATATAAAAACAATAAAAATGATATTAAAAAAATAAAAATATAAAGGCAAAGAGCTGGAAGTCAGGATTTCCTGGCTACTGCAGTCTCCATAAGGTCTTCTGTGTAACCTTGGGCAAACCACTTAAGTTATTTATTTTTTTCATGAAAACCGAGACCGGAACTATACATATCATGTAACCGCTCCATATATTTTTTAATCTATAAAACTCGTAGGTCGCTTTTTGCGTGGCAATGTCTCTCCCTCCCCTGAAGAATAATGACACATGAGACATTGATATCGAATTTAATGGGCGTAAAGGCCACAACTTTATTGGTTACGGATGTTGAGTGGTATTGGCTTAGGCATTGGACCCTAACCACTATCTCTGACCCCAACCCGGGTGTTGGAAGTCTGTGAAGGGTTAACCACCAAGGGGAGCCCAACTGATGCTTATCAAGTGGAACTCCCCTTGTGATCACCGTTGGGGCGTGCCTTAGGCCCTAACCTCCCTAGGCTTCGGACAGGGCCACGCCCGTGGAATCCTTTAACGGAACACCCTTCCAATGAGGGGCAGGTGATGGCGCTACCTCCCCTTTCCACCTCTATTGATGTTGTCCAATGCCTAACCGCCAAACCAAAGTTGTGACGAATTGCTACGAGGTAGGTGAAAAAACCCGATTTGGCTAGCCCAAATGGGAAAAAGTCCTACCAGGCCCCCCAGCCAACTGGGGCAACCAACCGAGGTCCATAGCAAGGTCAAGAGCTAACCTAAAGGGTGGGTGGGCGGGAGAACCGGTGAAGCTGGGGGGCAGAGAAAGAGAGGGGGAAGGATTCCCGCCGTCTCCGATTTAAAGGGGCTGTAGGTCCCGCCCCTCCGCCGACCGGATTGGTCGGCCTGCGGGGTTGAGCGGCGGGAATCCGGCCAATCACGCAGCCCCTGCATGCGTGCTCGGTGCGTGACGCCTGCAACGCCACCTCCTGCTCATGAGCGGAAGTGGCTTTGCTGGAATGTCCTAAACCTAAAGTATTTTCCAACAATATTAAAATGTACAATGTGTAAATAAATTTAAGGAACTAAAACTAATAAGTTTTAACTGAACAGTGGAAACCATCAGTGACAATGCCCCTAATACAGTGGTACCTTGGTTCTCAAACGCCTTGGTACTCAAACAACTTGGAACCCAAACACTGCAAACCTGCAAGTTAAGTGTTCCATTTTGCGAACTTTTTTTCGGAAGACGAACATGTTCCGTTTTGAGTGTTATGCTTCCAATTCGAGTGCCACACTTCCGTTTTAAGTGTCACACTTCCATTTTGAGTGTTACACTGAGGCCTGTCTATTTTTGCTATTTATTTTGTGTTTTTGTTTTTGCTGCTATTTATTTGTGTGTGTGACTATGTGGAACACAGTTCAGCTACTGATTGATTGATTGATTGTGTGACTGCAGTACATTGTTTATTGCTTTCATTTTATGGATCAATGGGCTCGTTAGATAGTAAAATTCATGTTAAATTGCGGTTTTTAGGGCTTGTTTTTAAAAGTTTGGAATGGATTAATCCATTTTGCATTACTTTCTATGGGAAAGCGCGCCTTGGTTTTGGAACGGACTTCCGGAACAGACTAAGTTTGAGAACCAAGGTACCACTGTAAGAGGGAATTTCAGAGTAAGGATACAAACACCAAGAAGGCCCTGTCTCAGGTCCCAGCATGGAACAAAACACTTGCCATTAGGACTTGGGAGCATGGTTCCTTCAGCTGATCTCAGAGTCCAAACTAGCTGTTATGAGGGCAGTTGCTCCATCAGATATCCAGGTCTCAAGTCATCCTGGGAGAGGTGGATTGAGTTAAGGCAGTACATATGAAATCCCTTTGCAGGAGGCTGGAGAACTATAGCCAGAAGTACCATTGACTTGTACTGGACAGCCAGAGTATGAATATACCAATTACAGGTGGGTAGCCGTGTTGGTCTGCCATAGTCAAAACAAAATCGAAAATTCTTTCTAGTAGCACCTTAGAGACCAACTGAGTTTGTTCCTGGTATGAGCTTTCGTGTGCATGCACACTTCTTCAGATACACTGAAACAGAAGTCACCAGATCCTTAAATATAGTGGGGGAGTGGGGAGGGGTATTACTCAGAAGGGTAGTGGGAATGGGTGATAGGCTGATAAGTGTGGAAAACCTGTTGACGACTCTAAACGGCTGCAATTAGTCCCGCATGGCCCCACAGTATGCCAACATCTTCATGGCAGATTTAGAACAACGTTTCCTAAATTCCTACCGACTCAAACCTCTCTTGTACCTGCGTTACATTGATGATATTTTTATAATCTGGACACATGGTCAACAGACCCTGGACACCTTCCACAAGACATTCAATGACTTTCACCCCACCATCAACCTAACTATGAACCAATCTATGCAAGAAATACACTTTTTGGACACTACTATAAAAATACAGGATGGACACATAGACACCACCTTATACCGTAAACCCACTGACCGACAAACATATCTACATGCTTCTAGCTACCACCCCAAACATACCAAACAATCCATTGTATATAGCCAGGCCCTACGTTACAGCCGCATCTGTTCCAACTCTACAGACAGAGACTCTCACCTAAGAGATCTACAGCAAACCTTTTTAGAACTAAAATATCCACCTGATGAAGTTAAACAACAGATCGACAGAGCCAGACTGATACCCAGAGAGAACTTGCTGCAAGACAGACCCAAAAAAGAAAATAACAGAACACCACTAGTCATCACATACAGCTCCCAAGTTAAAACAGTACAACGCATCATCAGAGATCTACAACCTCTCCTAGACAATGACAGTTCTCTTTCTCAAGCTCTGGGAGGAAGACCCTTCATCGCATACAAACAGCCACCCAATCTCAAACAGCTCCTCACCCACAATAATACAAAAACAGGACTCAACATGGACACTGGTACCAGAGCCTGCAATAAACCCAGATGCCAACTTTGCTGCCACATAAACCCGGATAACACCATTACTGGTCCCAACAACATCAAACACACCATCTCAGGACTATTTAATTGCTCATCTTCCAACATTGTGTATGCAATCAAATGCCAACAGTGCCCTTCAGCTCTCTATATTGGACAAACAGGCCAAACCCTACGCCAAAGGATAAATGGACATAAATCTGATATCAGGAATCACAAGACAGAGAAACCAGTAGGAGAACACTTCAACCTCCCAGGACATTCTATAAAAGATCTCAAAGTAGCTGTCTTAATACAAAGAAATTTCAGAAATAGACTGGAAAGAGAAGTGGCTGAATTGCAACTAATCACCAAACTTAAAACCATGGAGAATCCTGGTTTGAACAAAGACATTGGATTCTTATCTCATTATACATAACAAAGCTATCTTTAGCCATCTCACCCCTTGCCTTTCCCTGCAAGACTAATTGCAGCCGTTTAGAGTCGTCAACAGGTTGTCCACACTTATCAGCCTATCACCCATTCCCACTACCCTTCTGAGTAATACCCCTCCCCACTCCCCTGTCAGTATTGTAATGTCTCATTCTCACATTGCATAATGTTGCGGGTTGCCTTTAATTACTTAATTGATGCATGAGTATGGGAACTATTTAAATGTCTCCTCCCTCTCTCCTTTTCACCCCTCTGCTGAAGAAGATGGATGTGAGAGTTGTTTTGTTATTTGCTTTATAAATAAAACCTTAGATGTTACTTTCCAACCACAGTTGCTTCTGCTGCACTTTGCTGTAAGAGACTGAGTTTGCTATATGCATATGGGCTTTTAATGCTTACAACGGTTATGGGCCCAGACTGTGTCCCTGGACTGTGTGCAGACTGTGTTGGACTGCCCTCAGAGTGTGTTCCGGACTGTGCCAGATTGCTGTGTGATTCCTGGCAAGAAGTGTCTCGGCTGAAGGACAGTGGAATGTAACTCAAGGTCAGCTGCTGCTGCTTCAAAGGCAAGTTTGTCTGTTTGTTTTACTGCCTAATTAGCAAGGCTGTGTAGGAGAGGCAAGCCGGTCATAAGTCTTTGCAGCATTAAGAGAAACTGTTTCATTGGCTGATAGGAAAACCAGAAATGGATCATGCGCAGAGCCAAGCCGCTACTTTTCCTTTTCCTCTGCTTGATACGCATAATTACTCTTCATGGAATTTGCGTATGCAAGGCCTGCTGCTGAAAGAGAAATTATGGCATGTGATAACAGACACAGTGCCACAGCCCAATAGTCGTGGATGGGCTGCTTGGAATAATGCAGATTGCAGAGCCAGAGGCACAATAATGACAGGTGTCTCAGATGGCCAGTTAATTAATCTGCAAGGAAAAGATTCCGCCAAAGCTATGTGGAATGCTTTGAAAGACATACATTTACGAACAGCAGCTGGTTCGGCGATTATCTTCTTCAAGCGGTTGTGCAGACTAGAATTGCAACCTGGTGGAGACCTGCAGTCTCATATGGCTCAATTAAAATCCCTGAGGCAGGAATTGAGTCAGAGAGGGGTGAATCTTTCTGAAGACATTTTCTGTTTTTTGATTATAAACAGTCTAGATCAAAGTTATGATTCGGTAGCTGCACAGTTAGCAGTTCTACCAACAGCCCAGCTCACTGTTGATCATGTGTCTGCTGTTTTGATGAATGAAATGGATCGAAGAATGGCTGTAAATCACAAACAAGGACAAGCTAGCAGCGCTTCAGCACAAAGCCCAGATAGTGTTACTGTCTTAAAGGCACAGCGTTGCTACAATTGTGGAGAGCTGGGGCATGTGCAAAGATTCTGCAAAAAGTGTGCAAAAGCCAAGCGTGGTTCCAGAGGCAGAGGGGGAGGCAAAGCCCAGGGACCCCCTCAACCAAAGGCTATGATTACACGTTGTACCAGTCAGCGTGTGCAGTCAGCATTTGTGATAGATTCGGGCGCTACGCGGCATATCTGCAGAAATAAGAGTTTGTTTGTCCAGCTTGAGTTGCAGAAGGGCACAATTCATCAAGCAGATGGAGGCTCACTTCAAAGTGAAGGACATGGAACTGTTTTCCTGAAAAGCCTGAATACAACAATAAAGAATGTACTGTTTGCTCCAGATTTAGCTGATAACCTGCTGAGCGTGTCACAGCTTACTGCACAAGGGTTTAAAGTGTGTTTCACCAAAAATAAGTGTCAAATAATGAAGCATAATAAGCTTTTTCTTTATGGCAAATATCAAAAGGGTTTGTTTGTTTTGCCTTATCGTACTGAAGCAAATGATGTTGCTAAAAATGGTGAACAGTGTTGTAAGTTGTCTGTGAGAAAAAATGAGAAGTTACATGATAATTGCATACATGATTTTCACCGCAAATTAGGGCATTTGCATTTTCAGGGCGTGGCCAAGATGCCTGAAATGGTGGAGGGAATGACTTTGCGAAATTGCAAGTATCACATGAAATGCATTTCCTGTGCTGAGCACAAAGTCAAAATGGCTCCCAAGGGTAAAATATCTATGAAGGAAGTGACCGCGCCTTATCAGTTTTTACATGCAGACCTTGTTGGTCCTCTAGCGCCCTCTAGAGGTAACTCACGGTATTTTTTGGTTCTGATAGATCAATTCTCCAGATATGTTTGGGTTTATATGTTGGAGAAGAAAAATGATGCATTTGAAAAATTTAAGAATTTCTGTGCATGGTTAAAAAATGTTCATGGCACGAAAGTGAAATGTTTTTTCACAGATAGAGGGGGAGAATTTTGTTCAGCAGTTTTTGAACAATTTCTAGCTGAAATGGGCATAGAGCACCAAGTTGCTTGTCCGCGTTCCCCATGGCAAAATGGTTTATGTGAAAGAGTTAACCAAACACTCCAGCAGGGCATGAAGACTCTACTTCATGATGCCAACCTGCCAGATGTTTTTTGGGCAGAAGCACTGAATTGTTTTACATATTGTTATAATCGCAGGCTCTCATCAGCCATAGGCTGTACTCCTTATGAAAAGCTATTTAAGAAAAAGCCTTTTATTAAGCACCTTAAAATTTTTGGTTCTGATGTATGGGTGCATACACCACAAGATAACAAGATGGGCAAACGTGGTTCGCATGCTATATTTCTTGGTTATGAAAAAGGTGCATATCGTGTATTAATGACTAATACTAAGACTTTAAAACTGACAAGAAGCATTGAATGTAATGCAAAGTGGGATAAAGTAGGAATTTTTCAGTGTTACCATGATGCAGATCAGGAGCCTGATCCTGAAGAGGAAGAGGTTGATAGAGGTGAAAATGTTGCTGAAAATTCTGATAGTGAGACAGACATGGGAGATTATAAGAGCACTAAAGAATTCCAAAGACCGTCTGATGAGTCTCATACAGAGTCAGAGATACCACTCTCTACTACTCCAAAGCAGGAGCCTGCTCCTGAAGATTTGCATAATATACGCAGATCTGAGAGAGCCACAAAGGGTGTTCCACCTAAGAGATATGCACAGGAGTATGCTAATGCAGCCATAATTGATACAGCTGTTGCTAGCTGTTCAAAACAAGTTTTTGAACCTGCAAACTTCCAGGAAGTAAAGAGTTTATCTTCAGAGGATGCAAAGCCTTGGCTTAATGCCATAAAGGCTGAACTAGATTCCCTCCATAAAAACAATACTTGGGAATTAGTTCCAATGCAACCTGGCATGAAATTGATTGACAGTCGTTGGGTCTTTAAGGCCAAGACTGATCAGCATGGAAATGTGATCAGACACAAAGCCAGATTAGTTGCACGTGGTTTCTCACAAATTCCAGACCAGGACTACCACGAAACGTATTCTCCTACTGTAAGATTTGAGAGTATACGATTAATGCTAAAAATTGCTGCTGAGGAACAACTGAATGTGTCACATCACGATGTAAATACAGCTTTTTTGTATGGTAATCTGGACGAAAGCATTTACATGGTACCACCTGATGGTATTCAGGTGAAGCAAGGAATGGTTTGTAGTTTAAAGAAAGCCCTGTATGGACTAAAACAGAGTGCCCGCTGTTGGCACACCAAATTGACACAGGTATTGTTCTCTCTAGGGTTTCACCAAGGTATAGCTGACCCTTGTGTATTTGTCAAAGAAGAGAAACAACAAAAATTGTATTGCATATGTTTTGTTGATGATCTTTTGTTTCTATGGAAAGATGAGACTATGTACAAAACCATATTAGCCAAGCTACAAAAACACTTTGACATGAAAAATCTTGGTAAAGTGACCAATTATCTCTCTCTGGAAATAGAGAGAAACCAAAAGGGTGATTTTCTAGTACATCAAACAAAGAAGGTTAATGATGTGATTGCTAAATTAAATTTAAATGATGCCAATGCTGTTGATACACCAATGGTTACAGGTTTTCAACTTGAAGATAATGATAATTTATTTTCTGATGTAAGTTTATTCAGAAGTGTGTTAGGCAAACTAAGCTTTATTGCTAGGTGCACGAGGCCAGATATTGCAATAAGCGTAAATTTGCTTAGTAGACATGCTAACAAGCCAAATGTACAAGACTGGAAAGCGTTAAAGCGCATTGCTCGCTACCTAAAAGGTACAGAGCATTATAGGCTAAGGTTTACAAATAAGAAATCTAAAGGACTGGAAATATATGCTGATGCAAGTTTTGGAGATGATCCTATGGATGGAAAGAGCACTTCAGGTGTATGTTATATGTATAATGATTGCTTATTTGACTGGTCATGCAAAAAGCAAACCACTGTAAGTCTGAGCTCATGTGAAGCTGAGATTAATGCACTAACATACTCACTTATGGACGTTGAGTGGATGTTACAATTATTTAAGGACATGAAAGTAGAAATATCTAGTCCTATAACGGTGTATCAAGACAACAAATCCTGTTTGGCTTTACTGAAATCTGAAGGGTGTAAGCAGAGAACTAAGCACTTGCAGATCAGACTGTTACATGCAAGAGACTGTATTCAGAAAGGGCTGATACAAGTATCATATATGCCAGGAAAAGAAATACCCGCAGATTTGTTGTCAAAGGTTGTAAATAAACAACAACTGGATCTATATGTACAGATGTTACAGATGTACTAGATAATAATGCAATGTTATCATGAAAAGGGGGAGGATGTCAGTATTGTAATGTCTCATTCTCACATTGCATAATGTTGCGGGTTGCCTTTAATTACTTAATTGATGCATGAGTATGGGAACTATTTAAATGTCTCCTCCCTCTCTCCTTTTCACCCCTCTGCTGAAGAAGATGGATGTGAGAGTTGTTTTGTTATTTGCTTTATAAATAAAACCTTAGATGTTACTTTCCAACCACAGTTGCTTCTGCTGCACTTTGCTGTAAGAGACTGAGTTTGCTATATGCATATGGGCTTTTAATGCTTACATCCCCCACTATATTTAAGGATCTGGTGACTTCTGTTTCAGTGTATCTGAAGAAGTGTGCATGCACACGAAAGCTCATACCAGGAACAAACTCAGTTGGTCTCTAAGGTGCTACTAGAAAGAATTTTCGATTTTGTTTTGAATATACCAATGTTACTCAATCCATTCTGACACATACACACATGTTTTAGACATAAACAGATACTTACAAATCAAAGTGGCCCCTTTCAAAGTTAATGAATTTCTAGAGAGGCACTTCTGTTTGTATTTTTTCAACAACAACAACAATGAGCCTTGTAGCACCTTTTAAAAAAAGTTAATAAAATGCTTATCACAAAGCCGTCAATGGCCACCATTCTAACCATTTCTACTCAGAAGGGACTTCTGTGAGGGAGGGGGAGACTACTTAAGCAGGACCTACTCCCAAGGTAAGTGGGGTTAGATTGAAACCTCTCTCACTAGCTTGATTTCACAGTTCAATATATAATCCTACTTTGCTTCCCTCACTCAGGCATCAGAGAAGGGCAGTTTAACAATAGCATGAATTAATCCTGCCACTTAACTACATATAAACCCTTTCATAAACATGTATTTTATTCAGAAAATGGCTCTCTGTGTGTGCATGTGTGGGCTGAAACATAACCCTTAAAAACAATCAATGGAATACATTGTTTATGTCCATGTGATAAGAACCATAATGATCAATGTATTCCATTGATTGTTTTTAATCACAGTAAGAAGATGGTTAAGACTGCAGTTCTAATCAGGGAGTAAGCCCCATTGAATTCAATGGGACTTGCTTCTGGGTAGACATCATTATGGTAGCAGCATATAGTCTGAACAACTTTAACAATGTCAACCAACAATATTTAATGGAGGGAAAGAAAAGCAATGAATCACTTGTTGAGACGAGCAATTTTAACTCAATGACCATATAAACAATATCTCTTCTTTGACGATCACTCGTAGCTGAGTAAGATTGTATTCCATAAACACGGTTTTAACAATGAGTCCGTAAGTGACTGCGGAGGCCAATTCTGGATCCACACATCCTTCCACAGTGGGGACATTGGTTTCTGGGTGGGAGTTGGTCACGGTTTGCCAAGCGTGCCTTCTTCTTAGCATGCCTTCCTCTTAGCACGTTTCTCCCTTGCGCCCTGAATTTGAGTGTCTTCAAAGCCCATGACATCTTTGGAACAGCCTTTACCATAGGCAATATACACAGCAAAGAAATGGATGTATCTATTTATATAGAATGGGCACAACCTATTGTTGTAGAGAACTAAGACAAAAACCATTTATATCAGGAGCCTGTTGTGTCATGATAGGGACTGAACAGGTAGGAAATCCACTCCATAGCCCATTTTCAACTGATTCCTATAGAAGGCTTGTTATCTTTCACAGTTCTCTCACTCCAACAAATTGGGATTTAGGTACACTGTGAAGCAGTTCCCTGGTCACTTTGTGATGACCCAAATCAGCATGCATATCCCTGGAAGTGCATTTCAAATAGGCTTCCAAGGCCCTCACAAGAGCGTGCCTGTATCTTTAAAACATGAGAAATAGCCATCATGTCTACCTCAGTGCATCGCCCCGTATAACAAATGCAGTTAGAGCCACTTTCCTCATCCATGTGTTAAGGCAAATGAACTAATGTTTTTTTTAAGCAGTTTAAATACTTCACATGAGTGGCTTTTATATATTGTCTGCCAAAATTGGCTGAGACAGCTCATCTCTAAGAGGCATATCTCCTTATTCCAGCTTAAACGCGGTGGCTGCAGTCCAGCCCTCAGTTCCACACACAGTATAATGCCATTGAACTGAATGGGCGTTATGCAGGAATGGTTGTCACAAACTGCATACAGTATCACAGCCATTGTCTCTGAGAAGAGATTTGCCTTGGGACTGAGTGGCCGGCATTCTTCTACCACAGATATAACCATTGCAATAATTAATCATGCTAAATATTGTATAGTATTTTCAGGGCCAACCTTAAGCCTCTTTGTAGCCTCAGCTGACATAAATATTCATGCTAGATTGATTTGGGGCTGCAGGCCAGGGATTCTTTCTTTTTTTCCCCACCTGGTGCTGTAAGCAGTTCACAGGCTTTGCCTCCCTGTTCAGTGCAGATTTGGGTTATTGATGCAAAATGTGTGAAAGGGCCCTTGTACATTGATTGCAGATTTCTTCACCACCGTAACCCAAGGCATGATGAGTAATTCCCCCATTTGATACCAATGTAAAACAGTAAAGAAGCTGAAGTATCTGTGGCCATTTCCTTACAACTCGCCTTCCTTCTTGGCTGCAGTCTTCTTGTGTTAACAAAATGCTCGAAACAGTAGCATACTTGCCACCTCTCCCCGAAAAGATCTGGAATTTTTGCTATGCACAGGGCCCTCTTGGCAGTGGCGCCCTCGCTGTGGAACGTCCTCCCATCTGATGTCAAGGAGATAAAGAACTACACAACTTTTAGAAGACATCTGAAGGCAGCCCTGTATTGGGAAGTTTTTAATGTTGGGTGTGTTAAATAATTTTATAAATTGTGTGTCCTTGTTTCTTAATGCAATCCTTTTACATTGTTTTGTATGTTTTGTGGTATTTTATGTATTGTGACTTGCTGCTGTTTTTATAGATTATAGATGAGTAATTCTTTAATTATTACTTGCTGGTGTTTAATTTTGGGGTTTACTATTGGATTCTAATGCATTATCGCATATTGCTTTATGTGGAATAAGTTGTTTATTTTAAAGTTACTGTGACTTTTTATATAGGATCTGATTGTTACTATTAATGTTTGATGTTTTATTATTATTATTGTGTGTGTTGGAAGCTGTCCAGAATGGCTAGGGCAACCCAGCCAGATGGGCAGGGTATAATAATAATAATAATAATAATAATAATAATAATAGGTGTGTTGGAAGCTACCCAGAGTGACTGGGGCAAGCCAGCCAGATGGGTGGGGTATCATTATTATTATTCCTATGAATGTTTGGAACCAAATTGTCACAATCCCTTGAGATTCCATGTTCAAGTAAATTTGGTGGCAATTTAGGAGTGGGAGCCTACTGTAGAGCCTTCCAGATGTTCTATATCATTTTGGATATAAGTGAAATAGACTCCAGCAACTGTAAGGGACAGATTGGTAGAGGGATTGACATTTTAGTTGCCACCACTTTCTGTATCTTGAAAGGCCCTTCAGACCATTATTTCTGCACAACAGAGCAAGAATCCACTCTAAATGAACCTAGCATCCGAACTCCTGCCCTAGAGCACCAACTGAAGAGGTGTTTCCGCAATAAGCACCTGTCTTAAAGGGCTTAAATAGAATTAAAGACTCCCTTCCCCCGCCGGTTGGTTGGCAATCCTAGACCCGCTTCCAAGACAGACAGGATGTTGGCCTTTAACCAGCTATGAGTATAGCTGACAGCGAAACGCAACCAAGGAGAAGAGCAAAAGGGAATTGGACTCTTACCCCATGATCTGCTGCAAATTGGCCTATTGACTAATTGAGTTGTATTGGCCGTGCCCCTGTGACTTTAGCAGTACCCAGGAATGCAAAAGCTGAGCAGGTGAATCCTTCTCATCCTTATGCCAGGAAAAGCATTACCTGCATTCTAGGTGGCTGTTATTGACACAAAAGCTGAACCAGTGTCAGGCTGACAAAAATGACTTCCTTAAAGAAATGGTTTTCAGGCTGCTGTCTCTTTTATGACCTAAACGTGAGGGGGCGGCTCTGTGTTTTATTCTGTTTATTTCTTAAATCCTTCTGAGTAGAGTTGTAAACTTTTCCACCTTGCCCATACCCTACTTTAATAGCAGCTTGGACAGCAGACATTAGGAGATGGCGGTATTATTTATATGTCCCATGCTTTCTGGGGGGAAATAATTTGCAGATGAAGCTGTTATTAGAAAACATAAAACTGCTTTGCTTTATGTTCTTTCTCATGGCTTGTTGTCAACATTTCTTTTGAAGATGGTCAGGAAACTTTAGCTTGGGGTGACTAGGCAAGCTTTAATATTCTGCCATCTCCCTTTCATTACTTCCAGGTGTTTGAACATTTTTTTAAAAAATCATGCGCACTGTCATTATATACTTGATATTAGCTGATTCATGGATATGCCTATTACCTGCATTTTCAGTCTTTCTTTTTCATGACAGTATTAATTATATGTGCCTCAAATAAGTTGCTGTGTCTCACAGGGCAATTTCCCAAAAATTGACCTTAGCCTCATTAAGAAGAGGAAGTGGTTTGGGGGGGGGAGAGAGAGAGAGAGAGAAAAACTGGGAGTCCTGCCCTTTTGCACAAGGACCCATAATGGTGTCTGCACTCTGTAATAAATGGCAAATGCCTGACTTTCATTTAAAAAATGCAATTACGTTTCTATCCATTCCCCCCGTGATAGAAACTTTCGGGAAATGGTATATAGCAAAACAATAACAGCAGCAAAATGAAAAGCCATTCTGTTCCTGTTCCAGTCACTTCTTCAATGAGCTGTGAATTCCAAAGACTAATTGCAATAATGTTAAAGTAAAATTATTAAACCACTGGAAATTTCCAACATCTCCCACTCCCCAATTGTATTTCCAGGCAAAATCTAGCATGGGCCAAGAACCCAGGCACATGCAGAATACAAAAGCCAGATAAACAAGACAAGCAAAAACTCATATGTCATCCCAGCTGAATTATTAAGAAATATTTTTACATTATCCAAATTGATAATGCGCATCTGTAGCTTAAGCTTGGCAGATATAAAAGGTCTGTTGGAATATAAACTGGGATATAAACATATGGGGAGAAATTCAATGCTGTGCAAAGGGGATAGCAAAAGATTTTGGCTTGTCAAATGAAATAGTCTCCTTCTCCTCCCCACTGCATACACATGTTCAAGCCATGTGTTGTTTTTTCCACATAGGTTATACCATAGTTTGGGCACCAGCAGCCAATGATTTATTTTTCTTGGTGGACAGTAAATCAGATAGAACTGGGCTTATGGAAATTTCTGTTTATTTGTATCTAACAGCAGAGCTTCAATATCAACATCAGATATCAAAGTAGGGGTTAGCATGGCATCCATAATTTATAATCCAAAAAGACTAATGCCATAAACAACCAAGAGCATAACACTTGTATCGCATATTTTATTAATGTTTGAAAAATAGTTCAACTTTATAGGAAACAGACTCACCAGAAATTAAGCTGGGAGGACCAGACAAACCTCTAGGATTTTCAAATAATGTGCTATAAATTAGATAAATACATAAGATATACTGTTGTTAATATACAACGTTATTGCTGAGTGTAATATAATGCGACTACGGATGAGCTGGTTTTATTTTCAATTTCCCAAGTCTCCAGACCTTCAGCAATAGAAGTTAAACTACTGGCACAGGTATTCTTTTTAAGAATTATTTAATCTTAGGTCTATATCAAGATATTATCCATAACCGCTTAGAATGCATAAATGCTCACAGGAATCAATTCATCATTTGCTCCCATGGCAGAGTGCAGTTGGAATCAAAACACAGTGGATCAATTGAAGCTGTAATATGTATTATATCAAGCAATCTCCATGAAGCAATAAATCACATCTCTGCTCTGCATACAAGCCTTACTATCAAATTCAGTACTGAGCTATTCAGCAAGAGGAGCAAATGTCAGACACCTCTGAAATTATGTTCTGAAAGCTTCAGTCTGGTACACAGTTACTTGGGAGAAAGTTCCACTGAACTCAAAAGACCTTGCTTCTCATATCACTAGGCCTATATAGGATTGCACAGTTAAAGCCTGAATCTCAACCAGGAGAGAGTCTCGTACCATTTACTCCAATGTAAGTCAATTATCCCACACCCGGAATGAAGACTCAGCACTTAATAATTTGGTTTAAGGATATATGAATGACCCTAACCTGTGCTAGTCAAAACAAACAAGTGTGGGCAGGTATAATCCTCTGGGTGGTTTGGCACTCAGAGGGATGTCGGACATTTCTTACCTGTCTCTGAAAGCTAAACCACCAGGTGTGATGGTTGGCACATAGCATCTTTCCCCAAAAGGGAAGCCATAGGTCTGTGACCTCCCATTGTTCAGCAGCTGGCACATGCCAGATCACAAGAGCAAAAAACAAGCTGTCCCCAAAGCCATTCAACAATAGGAGTAGGTTGGTGATGTTCCCTTTGCCCACCATGCCTAAGGGTGCCGGTCATGTTTAATTCAATTTACCTGCCCACACAATATGCCAAGAGACAACGGCTGGATTAAACCCAACCAACCAGAAACCAACTGAATTGAGAGCAGTGTAAACGATACCCCGAATGGCCATCCATCAATTCTACAGATGTTTTCCTGTGCTTGATGTTTTAATTCATGGGTAGGCAAACTAAGGCCCGGGGGCCGGATCTGGCCCAATCGCCTTCTAAATCCGGCCCACGGACGGTCCAGCAACCAGCATGTTTTTACATGAATAGAATGTTTCCTTTTATTTAAAATGCATCTCTGGGTTATTTGTGGGGCATAGGAATTCATTCATATATTTTTTTCAAAATATAGTCCCGTCCCATCCCCCACAAGGTCTGAGGGACAGTGGACCAGCCCCTTGCTGAAAAAGGTTGCTGACCCCCTGTTTTAATTTGTTGGAACCCACTCAGAGTGCCTGGGGCAACCCAGTCAGATGGGCAGCATAATCACCACCACCATATGACAAGAGTCAAACTGCTAAAAGGGTGGGATCCTGAATATAATAATAATAATAATAATAATTTATTATTTGTACCCCGCCCATCTGG
Source organism: Lacerta agilis (assembly GCF_009819535.1). Lineage (NCBI taxonomy): Eukaryota > Metazoa > Chordata > Lepidosauria > Squamata > Lacertidae > Lacerta > Lacerta agilis. The sequence goes on from NC_046314.1 coordinate 18,722,195, forward strand.
CTGGGTCTCCCCAGCCACTCTGGGCGGCTTCCATCAAACATTAAAATACATTTAAAATATCACAGTTTAAAAACTTCCCTAAACAGGGCTGCCTTTAGGAATTTTCTGAATGTCAGGTAGTTGTTTATTCCCTTGACTTCTGATGGGAGGGCGTTCCACAGGGCGGGCGCCACTACCGAGAAGGCCCTCTGCCTGGTTCCCTGTAGTTTTGCTTCTCGCAGTGAGGGAACCGACAGAAGGCCCTCGGCGCTGGATCTCAGTGTCCGGGCTGAATGATGGGGGTGGAGACGCTCCTTCAGGTATACAGGACCGAGGCCGTTTAGGGCTTTAAAGGTCAGCACCAACACTTTGAATTGTGCTCGGAAACGTACTGGGAGCCAATGTAGATCTCTCAGGACCGGTGTTATGTGGTCCCGGCGGCCCCTCCCAGTCACCAGTCTAGCTGCCGCATTCTGGATTAATTGCAGTTTCCGGGTCACCTTCAAAGGAAGCCCCACATAGAGCGCATTGCAGTAGTCCAAGCGGGAGATAACTAGAGCATGTACCACTCTGGCGAGACAGTCCGCGGGCAGGTAGGGTCTCAGCCTGCGTACCAGATGGAGCTGGTAGACAGCCGCCCTGGACACAGAATGAACCTGTGCCTCCATGGACAGCTGTGAGTCCAAAATGACTCCCAGGCTGCGCACCTGGTCCTTCAGGGGCACAGTTACCCCATTCAGGACCAGGGAGTCCCCCACACCCACTCGCCCCCTATCCCCCAAAAACAGTACTTCTGTCTTGTCAGGATTCAACCTCAATCTGTTAGCCGCCATCCATCCTCCAACCGCCTCCAGGCACTCACACAGGACCTTCACCGCCTTCACTGGTTCTGATTTAAAAGAGAGGTAGAGCTGGGTATCATCCGCATACTGATGAACACCCAGCCCAAACCCCCTGATGATCTCTCCCAGCGGCTTCATATAGATATTAAAAAGCATGGGGGAGAGGACGGAACCCTGAGGCACCCCACAGGTGAGAGCCCAGGGGTCTGAACACTCATCCCCCATCACCACTTTCTGAACACGGCCCAGAAGGAAGGAGCGGAACCACTGTATAACAGTGCCCCCAGCTCCCAACCCCTCTAGCCGGTCCAGAAGGATGTTATGGTCGATGGTGTCAAAGGCCGCTGAGAGATCCAGCAGAACTAGGAAACAGCTCTCACCTTTGTCCCTAGCCCGCCGGAGATCATCGACCAGCGCGACCAAGGCAGTTTCAGTCCCATGATGAGGCCTGAATCCCGATTGGAAGGGATCCAAATGGTCCGCATCCTCCAGGCGTGCCTGGAGTTGTTCCGCAACCACCCGCTCAATCACCTTGCCCAAGAATGGTAAATTTGAGACTGGGCGATAGTTGGCCATATTGGCCGGGTCTAAAGATGTTTTTTTAAGAAGCGGTTTAATGACCGCCTCCTTCAGCGGGTATGGGAAGACTCCCTCACAGAGGGAAGCGTTCACCACCCCGCGGAGCCCATCGCCCAGTCCTTCCCGGCTCGCTTTTATTAGCCAGGATGGGCAAGGATCAAGGACACAGGTGGTTGGTTTCACTCGTCCAAGCAGCCTGTCCACATCCTCGGAGGTAACAGATTGAAATTGATCCCATGAAACATGACTAGACAGAGCTCTAGCACTCTCCCGCCCCAGCCCTGCTCCCACGGTGGAATCTACCTCCTTCCGAATCTGAGCGACTTTATCTGCAAAAAACTTTGCAAAAGCATTGCAGGAGATCTTGGGGTCCCTACCAGGCCCCGATGACGATGGTGGTTCTGCTAAACTGCGAACCACCTGGAAGAGTCTCCTGCTACTGTTTTCTGCAGATGCAATAGAAACGGTGAAGAAGGCCCTCTTCGCCGTTGCCATTGCCACTTGGTAGGCTCGAAGTTGAGCTCTAGCCAGTGTCCGGTCAGATTCAGAATGAGTTTTCCGCCACCGGCGCTCTAGCCGTCTCAGCGACTGTTTCATCGCCCTCAGCTCCGGGGAAAACCACGGGGCTGTCCGGGCTCCATGCAATCGGAGAGGGCGCTTCGGAGCCAGACAGTCAATAGCCCTGGTTAACTCCACGTTCCAGCGGGTCACCAGGGAATCAACTGAAAGGCCATCAACATGGGATAAAACATCCCCCACCACTCTCTGGAAGCCCATTGGATCCATTAAGTAGTGGGGGCGGACCATCCTAATTGGTCCTACCTCCCGGCAGAGGGGAAAGGTCGCGGAGAAGTCCAGTTGGACCAGGAAGTGATCTGACCATGGCACTTCTTTTGTTTCACTTTTACTTAATGTCAGATCACTAACATCCATAGAGGTGAATACCAGGTCTAAGGCATGTCCGCGGCTATGAGTTGGGCCAAACTTATTCAGGGACAGCCCCATGGAGGCCATGCTTTCCACGAAGTCCCGAGCGGCCCCTTGTAAGGTCGTGTCGGCATGGATATTAAAGTCCCCCAAGACAACCAAGCTAGGTGTCTCCAGGAGCACATCCGCCACGACCTGAAGCAGCTCGGACAGGGAATCCTTGGTGCAGCGGGGAGGTCGGTACACCAAAAGGAATCCTGTACTGCCCCTATTGCCCAACTTCCAGAACATGCACTCAGAAAACTCGGTCTTCCCAATAGGAAGTGAAAGTGGCAAGAGGAACCAAGGCTAGCTAAATTTACATTTAACTGAACAAATGTGCAAGCTTCCATACCATACCATTTCTTCAAGCACCCCCCACAGTGGCTGAGAGCATAGAGTTCAATAGAATTAGGATTCCTTTGGTTGAAGATGGGGCTCCCTTGTCATTTTTGACACTGGATCTCTCTCTGTCTCGTCTCTCCGTCTCTCTCTGACAAATTAAAAGGTACAATCCAAAACTTTAGCATAGCTGTGGTTGAGTAACAGCATATGTGCATTTTCCTCCGCCATCCATGGAAAAAATGTAGAAGCAAATGAATTGATTCCCAGCCTCAAGCAGGGCTTTCAAACGCGTGAAAAATAAGACTCAGTCTGCAAGCTGATTTTCCTTTTAGATGGCATAAAATGAAACATCTGATCTGAACTGGAAGCCAGACAGGGCTTTGCAGCGTTGTTCTTCTCTATGATTCCAAGTCCCATTGTAACCCCTCTAATCTGCTGGAGCTGACACCAGTTATAAATGCCAATGAGCCAAAATGTGATAATGCCCTGCTCACAAAACCATGTGTTGATCAAAATTATAAAGGCACAGTGTGGTGTAGGCAAGCATATACACACTATGGTCTATGTAGAACAGGGGGAGTCACCCCCCCACCCTCCAAAAAATAATAATCATTGCCTCTGTAACTGGCAATCAGTCTCGTGTCTTACTTAGAGAGGGGTTGGGATATTGCTCTAAGCTCAGACTCAAAGGACAAACAACTACCTTGGTGAAAAGGTCCCAGTGACTGCAAGAGGAACAACCAACTCTGTGTATTTGGAATGGGAATGTTAAGAAATTGTGAATGTGTAGGATTCTTACATTTTAGGCATTTTGATGCAGTAGCTTCCATACACAGTTATTCATTCTTTAACAACTCAACTAAGGTCCAAACATTTGCTCATTCAGATTCAAAATTGTTAAACTCACACAGACATACACAAAAATCTAAGCCCAGTTTGTACACACATTTTCCAGAACGCATTATCTTCTGATTGAAGTCTACAGTAAGGGTTTGGGCACAAACAAAGGAATGTGTTTTACGTAGTGTAGCACAAAACAAAGAAACAGTTTAACTACCATGGCTTCCCACAAAGGATGCTGGGAAGCATAGCTGTCAAAAGTCTTTAGAATTTCTGGCTAAAGATGTCTGCTTCACAGAATTACAGTTCCAGGACTTCCCTCTGGAAAGCAAATATTTTTAAAACCTGTTGAAATCTGCTATATATAGACTACAGCAATACAAAAAGCCCCCAGTCTGATCCGGATCCAAATCTGGTTTTTACAAATCTCCAGAAATCCCATTTATCTGTGTTACAAATTGAAAATGGCCATGGGCACTCATGATTTTTGACATAAGGACATGCAATTTGGGGGAACAGTAGCCATTCCACAGAGGATTAACCCTATCAAATTGCCAATGGGTTGCTCCAGCAGGTTTCATGCTAGAAACCTTTAAATTAAAATAGATATGATGCTTTTTTGTCTCCCCCCCCCCACAAAGTTACACAATATTTGCACTTATGGTAGCCCCTACAGCAGAGCTTTCCAGACTTTTCATGTTGGTGACACACCTTTAGATATGCATCAGTTCACGACACAGTAATTCAGTTTTACTACCAAACCGGAGGTTAAACTTATCCTTTTTCTTTTTTCTTTTTTTATAAGATTTTTATTATTTTCCAATAAAACAAGAGAAACACATAACATAACATAAACACCAACATTGACACAATAAAAAACACATTACATAAATACAATCAACAAAGAAAACAATTAAAACAAAACCAAAACCAATACATACCTAAACTGGAACACCAATCTTTCTCTTACTACTTAACAAAATCTAGTTTCTGATCTTCTAAAGGGACCTCCCCCGCTTTCCCTCCTCTGCCTTCAATACTAATATACTTTGGTAACATCCATTTTTAACATTACAATTCATTATCCAACCTTTTATAATATCATAAAAACTTAACATCTTATAGTATCATGAAATAATTCTTAAATCAATCTTATACTTCTTTTCACTTAAGCTGCTGCTATTAATCAGTTACATATCTCTTCACTAATTCAGAATTCCCAAAATCGTAACATCAAAATCTTAAAACTTAACATCAAAATCCTAAAATCTTAACACACTATCTTCAGGGTACCATAAATCCATCCTAATTCAATTTTTATCATTTTCACCCTATTCCCCTTCTCACCATTTTTCTGCTCTCTCCCATGCCCCCCCACCATTCATCTTTACATTTCCCTCTGCTGTCCTTGTTCAGTATCATCTTAAAATTTATAAATCTCCTCCTTGGGCGCCTCAAGAGGCACCGGCTCAGCAACTCCATTTCGCAATTTTGGTTTCCTTCCACTTGTGTCTTCAAAAATCTTCTCAGCTTCATCTCTGGACTCCCACTCCAGAGACTGAATCTCGTAGCTCCAGTCAAAACATCAGCCCTGTGTTTCTCACTACACCAGGGCCGTCCATTTACCTGGGGTTGCTGAATCAATTCGTCCCATTTCTCCAGCACCTGCCCCAATTCCCTGAAGAAGTCTACTTCCAAATTATCAAAATTTTCCCAGATCTGGCTGGTCTCTCCTGCTCCACAACAAATTTCTTTGAAATTACGACCTAACCAGTCCATTTTCCGATTCACAAACTCCAATTGCAGAAGGATTGTTCTTTGTTCCTGGGTAATACCCGGATCTAGAATCAGTTTAAAAGCGAAAGCAAGCATGGTTGGAGAAAACAAAGGGTGTCAAATGTCAGTAATTTTCCATCCTGCGTATTAGTTTTCCAGCGCCATTTTCCCTGAGACAGGGTGCCAAAATTAATTCCAAAAGCCACAGAAGAGATATTTCCAAAATCTTCAATCCCTCAAATTGGGATTTAATCCATCTTCTCTGTCAAAGTGCTTCGTAGCAACATTGTGTCTAGTAATGCAGCTGCAGCCGCTTGAAGCTTAATTACCTCCTCTGCACAACAAAGGAGAGGGACGGGCTTCCTTTTAACATCCCTCCCGGTTGAGCCAATTATTCAAATGTAAATCCAATTAGCCCCACACTTACAGCAGCCGGGGTTCTTCTTTTTTCTTTGAAGTTAGCAGGAAAAGCTTGGTGCTCAGGTCTGGCAGAATTGCTGCTTTGATCTCCCGGGGGGGTGCATCCGCCTCTCCAGTCCCGTGTCGGTAGCTCCGCTCGCTTGATTTTCCCCCCTTACGAGGGTCAATCAAGAGCAGAGACGGCACGTCTGGGACCCACGAGGCCGCGGTCCACGGGACGCTCTTCCCGTGGCTTTAAGGGGCCCTTGGCGCAGACAAGGAGACCCCTAAAACCCCCCGGGGACTGGAACTGACTCAGCTCCGCTCCGCCATTATCCGGCACCAAACCGGAAGCCCTAAACTTATCCTTTTTCTACCCCAGGAGGAGCACGGGGAGAATTTGCACAACACACCTACACACTGCAGCCAACAAACAGTTTGGAAAGCTCTGCCCTACAGAGTTGATTAACCTTGCCAAATTGCAGTAGCTTTAACGCATGGCAAATGAAGACGATGGATTTTATGGAACTTGCTGAACTGACGGGGAGACTGCGCGACCAGACAGAAGATGCGGTGGAAGAAGATTGGAAGAAATTCAAAGCTTATTTGAAAAAAATATTGCAATATATAGAATTATGGACTCGTAGAGGAGGAGTTATAGGCTTGCAGCATGAAGTTTGATTTTAGTATAGAATTTCTGTTTTTTTATGGTGAAGTAATAATATAGGTTAATAATAGCTAAATTGGTAGTTATTATCAATATGTTAAGTATGATGATAAACCAAACTGCTAAGGATGATTTAACAATGAAAATCAGATGCGGAAAACCGAGGGAAGTCAGCTAACACTGTTAAAGAAAGTTAGAGGAGAAAAAAAGAATATTTTTTTTCTTTTTAAGGTTTTTGTATGTGTCTTATGTTTTTGTATGTTATATTTTTGTATGCCTGTTTTGAAAAAGAATAAATATTATTGGGGGGGATTGCAGTAGCTTTAAAGGTTTTCATGCTAGGCATATTTCAATTTGCTTAAAATAATTATAATTGTGAGTGCTCAGCCATGCCAGTTCCCATGAATAATAAGGAATTAATACTGAATTCAGAAAACTGTTGCTAAATAATATGCTCACAAGCTCTGCCTGACTGACCGGCTAATATTCTAAAAGATTGCATAACACCACTAGGCTACAAAACACAAGCTGGGTTCCTCACGGTTTATGATTAGCAACTGGAAATAGCAACAACAGCAACCAAACCAATAAAAGAAATAATCCTCAGCAATGAAAAAAAATAAAATAAAACCATGAAACCAACTTTTTAAAATAAAATAAAATAAAATAAAAAGGCGGGATTAAGATTGATTGGGAAAGCATGGAAGACAAACACGAGCTGGAAAAAAAAAAATGCCACCTAGCCCCACCAAACATTTTTCTAAGAGGCGTAACTTACAAAAGAGCTCTGAATTTTAAGACTTACCCACACCCTGCTGCAGCATTTTGATTGGAGAATGCTGGGTAGGGCAATAGCATCCTATGCTAGCTAGTCTTGGAGCTCTCATTAAGTCCAGCTCCACTCCACCGTGCACTGTGATTGGTAAATGTTGAGTGGGATATGATCATTCTAGCCTTCCTCCAGCTCCCCTCTTCCATCGCTCTCCACCCTGGCCTTCTCCTTATACGGTTTTATAATAATTGCAACATTTCAGAGACACTCTGGCTTTCTGAGCTGCAGATCTGTCCAAATCTCTACAAATCAATGTAAGACTAGACCAGTGTTTTTCAACCTTTTTTGGGCAAAGGCACACTTGTTTCATGAAAAAAATCACGAGGCACACCACCATTAGAAAATGTTAAAAAATTTAACTCTGTGCCTATATTGACTATATATAAAGTAATTTTTCGATTTTTTCCCGCGGCACACCAGGCAACATCTCGCGGCACACTAGTGTGCCGCGGAACAGTGGCTGAAAAACACTGGACTAGACAACCCACCACTGGTAGCTACTTCAGCTCAATTCAGAAAAATTGTTTGTGTTCAGGATTCAGCCAAATACGGTGCACAACCATAATGGATACACCAATAGAACACTGCTCCTGAAGACCCCACAAAACATCGTCTACCAATATTTCTAAAGTTTCCTCATATATGGCTTGTTTGTAGTGTGCTCTGTGGAAACATAAGTTTAAAAAGAGAGTGATAAATTTGGATTTATCTCAGTGCTTACACGTAGGAAACAGCTTACAAATGAGGGGGCTTGTCTAAACTAGCCTCTGCCTTCGCTTCTGGTTCCTCAGTGCCATTAATCTCATTTAGGCTTCAGGTCTGTGATATGGGGACCTGTCCACAAGGAAGGAACTAAAGCTATGATCTCATTTCAAATAAGCCACCAAGCAGCTGCCGTGTGGTCTCACTTCCTAGTTGGTGTGGATGAAATGGCTGTAAGCCTCTCTCCATCTATAAATTCTTTTAGTTGCTCATTTCTGTCAGGCTGGCCTAATCTCCTTACACCTGGCACATTAATTCTTATCTGTTCCCTGCAACATTGTAATTATATGTTATTTCCAGCAATAATTAATTATCTCCCAGGCAGACTTTTTACAGCTTATAAGTCAAAAGTGGGCTCCACTGCACTAAATAATTAATTCAGGCTGTGTTTTATGTCATGACATATACACAGCCCCCAGATGTAATTGTTACAGAATTCTTTTGATAAGAAAGTCCTCCGATCCCAGCGGTTGTACAGCCAATTATGATGATATTTCTATCGGACAGACAAGGTATGCTTGAGTCTTTCCTCCAACTATCTATTTATGGAATTATTTCCTGGAGGTTTCCCTACCTAATTAAAATGAGAGAACATGACTTTACAGACCTGGATAAGTGAAGAAACCTTTGGACTGATGCTGAGCATTAACATAAGTCCCATTCATAGATAAGGTACAAAGAGAAAGCTTCCCATTTTTTCATTTACCATTCACTTTTCCAGGGGTGGAGAAACTGTGGTATCACCCAACTTGGCCAATAGTCAGGGATGATGGGGATTCACCAACATCTTGAGGAGTGTAGATTTCCTATCTCCATAAACTCGTTATTATTTTTTATGGCCACCAATTTGGATGGCTTTTAAAGAGAATCAGATAAATTCATGGAGGCGTTTTCTGGAGAACTACTTCTGTTTGATGTGTTTTCCTTCAAAGCAGCTTCAATCCGAAAGGAAAGCTTAAGCCACATTCACATCACAGTTAAACCGAGGTATGTACAATTGAGGCAAACACTGTGCATGGCACAGATGACAGCTTCATGAATGGGGGTTGGGGGTTTGCAGCTATAGAGAAACCAAACAGGCAACGTACATCAGGTGAAGACATCCCTGCCCCCTCTTTGGTGTGCTCCAGGGCTGGGTGATATCTGGTTTTCAACATTGTGATACAACACCAGCTAAACATTGCGATATACTGATATATCATGATATCTGAAATAAGGATGGCACTATGTAGAGGCCAACAGTAGTTCCGGATGATATCTGGTTTTCAACATGGAGCTATGTATATGTTAGAGATTTCAAAGTGCCTAAGTGCAGAAAGTCAGCTAATCACCTATAGCAATTAACAGTTGGCTGAAAGCCAAGATCTGCTCTCTCTCCAGACCCTTAGCAATGACCTGTGATTGGTCAAGGAGTTCCTAAAGAATGAGCTCTGTGTGAGAGCTGGTGTGGTGTGTGGTGTTTGCAGTTTGTAGGTTACTGAAGGTTGAGAGAGAGAGAGAGAGGAAAGGTTTTACTTTTGTTTCTTTTATTTCTAAAGTCTGTACATAGTAACTTATGGACACTAGTTGTTTCAATAAATACTGTAAATAGTTATCCAAGTGAGTTGCTGAGTTCCTGCGTTGTGCTGTCCAGTCAATGCTCTACAGCCAGGAGCTTCCAGAAAACCTGCGTTCACTCTGCTGTGTCCAGGGCTATGTTATTTCCTGACACTAAATCTTAAGAGTATAGGCATTGGCTAACTTCATGATTTTCCCCGCATCGTGATTTTTGCATAGCACACACTCAACACATAGCACACACGCAAACACACACCCCCCTGATTTGCCAGGTCAAAAATTATGAAACCAATATCACAATATGGACTTCAACATGGTTTTGGGCAACATACTGATGCATCGCCCAGCCCTAGTATGTACCATGCAAATGAAACTTGAAATGTGGCATGGAAAAATGACGTCCCCATATTTTAAGCTGCTAATGTGTACACAGCCATAGACCCAACATATTTCACTACTCTTGAATCAGGAAAAGGATAACCAGGGGAAGTATGGTAGATTAAATAGTAGGATCTGTTTTCATCACAAGCCAAGGACATGCATACTTGGTAAGTGGAATTCCCTCCTAAACAATGTCTCTGGTTTCTAACCCAAAACAGTGTGTTCTGTGACTAATGAAGGCATACATTTTGCTTATTGCATTCATATTATAAATTCCCTACCATCGCATGTCTCTTAAGAACCAGAAGCAGGTTACCACGACGACAATAGTAACCTTCAACAGTATGACTGCAGTCCTTCAGTACCAAAACTGAAATAAAAGAATTATTTTTATTATTTTAAAAGATCTAACATGTAGAGTTGAGAGAACATGTTGTTGTTGTTGTTGTTGTTGTTGTTGTTGTTGTTGTGCCCACTTTCCGAATGGCAGAACTCTTCACAACTAGCTGGATGATTTCTGAAATGCTCTTTTCTAGCCTGTCTGAATGTGAGCTATTTTTGAAAGCTCCCATATGCATACTTTTCAGCATCCCATAAGGGTTTGGAATAAATAAAAAAAGGAAGAAAGGAAGGAAGTATAGGAGAACCTCTTTTTCAAATGATTTGGATGTACAGGTTTTCAAAAGACAGGCACCATATGTCCTCTATCTCTAACTGGAGGGGGAGAGAGTTTCTTGTAAAATGGAATTTATTTATAAAACACTGGAATATGAAATGTATTCAACCATATACATTATTTTCACTGATACAAGTCTCACCTAGATTACTGCTGTTGTAAATTTCAATTAGAAATTTCTTCTTCTTTGGCAATCACTCATAGCTAAGTAAGATTGTCTTCCATGAACACCCTCTTAACAGTGAGTCTGTAAGTGACTGTGGAAGCCAATTCTGGGTCCACACGTCCTTCCAGAGTGGGGACATAGGTTTTCGGGAGGAAGTTGATCACGGTGAGGGTTTGCCAAACATGCTTTCCTCTTCGCATGTTTCTCCCTTTCATCCTGAGTTCAAGCATCTTCAAAGACCATGACACCTTTGATAAAGGCTGTTCTCCAATTGGAGTGCTCACAGGCCAGTGTTTCCCAATTGTCAGTGTTTATCCTACATTTTTTTAGATTTGCCTTGAGAGAGTATTTAAAACTCTTTTGTTGACCACCAGCATTACGCTTTCCATTTTTCAGTTCAGAATAGAGTAGTTGCTTTGGAAGACAATAATCAGGCATCCAAACAACATGACCAGGCCAGCGAAGTTGATGCTGAAGAATCATTGCTTCAACACTGGTGATAATTGCTTCTTCCAGTACACTGGCATTAGTTTGCCTGTCATCCCAAGTGATGTGTAAAAATTTCGGAGACACCATTGATGGAATCTTTCAAAGATTTGGAGATGGCGTTTATAAGTGGTCCACTTATAAAAAAAATTCCTTGTACAGGGCTGCCTCCAGTTGTCTTCTGAAGGTTGTATAGTTACTTATCTCCTTGGTTCAGGGGTCACATAACTCCATACCCTCCAACATTTCTCCAGTGAAAACAGACGTCCTAAAGAAAAGCAGGACATTCTGGGTTCAAATCAGAAACCGGGACAGACTCTGTAAATCCAGGACTGTCCCTCGAAAATAGGGACACCTGGAGTGTCTGCAATAGATAGGGTGAAAGAGCTTGAAATCCAATCCCCGAAGGTGCACCTTCTTCACCTATCAGTATCCCTGTGCCTGAAGATATTCTGCTGAGGCACTTCTTTAAGAAGGGTCTTCTTTAGCAGAGGTATGCTATTCAAGAACAAGGGACTGGACAGCAAAATGGCTTGTCGCCCTCTTTTGGCAAAGCAGTTGCTAAGAAATGGGTCTGGCTTATACCAAGGAATATGCTACAAACTGTCTCCCTTAACTGACAGCAACATTTTTGCTAATGTGCTGCCCCCACCATATATATATCGAGAGGGGGGGTTGCAGAAATTGGCACATGGATTTTTCCAAGAAATAATTCTTTATTGAAAGGATTTATACTCTGCTTTTTTTGAGGAAGCACTCCACAAATCAGCTTTTTGACATGTTTTGAAATAAAATAAAAATGCAATAATGTATATCCTTCATCTATGCAGACATGACACGTTCTCTCCTAACAGAGATTTAAACACATACAGAGAGATGGTGCACCAGGAGATAATTTCTGGTGCTGCAGGTTCAGTCAAGAGACAATCTCCCAAAATGCTCTGTGCCCCTGCCAGTCATCTTGCATTTTATGGTTGAAGTGTCCTGACATGTCATGTTATGGCAGCATACTGAAACCATGGAATAAAGAGGTATTTTTCAGAAAGCAGGTTTATAATAGCAGAACAAAATAAAGCAAAAAAAAAAAAAGACTCTCTAGAATTTCCTTACTTTTCCTTTCTGAAGAAGTTTTGAAACCTATTTTTCAAGTGTCACTGTTTATGAAAGAAAAGGCAGAGAGAGTTCAATTCAAGAGCAAAAAAAACGAGGCTGGGGAGTAAACCTAGGACAAATTCCCAAGCTTGGTTTTCAATCCATTTTCTGACTATTAGAACAAAGAACAACTTAACGACATTCAGCCTGGATTAACTCTTGAGCTCTGGTAGGTGCATAATGTGACCCAGAAGAGCAGACAGGACACCAGGTATTGGGATGAAAAATTAGACCAAATCTTTATTTACTACAGCAGCTACAATAAGGTAAGAGTTGACATGGCAGTAAGGCCATCATTCTACCTGCCCAATCCTGGTGGAATGGAATCAGTTGGGGTTGGACCACACCAAACTGAAGGAAAGGTGGGAGAAAAACCAAACAAAGTGGAATTTGCTGCCAAGGAGTGTGGTGGAGTCTCCTTCTTTGGAGGTCTTTAAGCGGAGGCTTGACAGCCATCTGCCAGGAATGCTTTGATGATGTTTCCTGCTTGGCAGGGGGTTGGACTGGATGGCCCTTGTGGTCTCTTCCAACTCTATGATTCTATGCCAAGCAAGTTGGGAGATAAATCCTTTTCTGGCCCTGTCAACCAGCAACCCAAATTGGAGGGAAGCTTGTGGGGTAAAATACCCCCCAACTCCCAAGTGGGGAGCCTTATAAAGGCTTCTGTGCCCTCTTCCTCCCACAGTAAGCCATGGAAGAGTTTTTGCTCATGGGTCCCCATGGAAGTGTGATGTGGGGAGAATTCAGCCCTCAGTTGCAGCTCCTCTAGTTGTTGTGTCAGCAGGCAGAAGGGTCCCAAGCAGATTATGGCCTGGAACTGGGCTTCTCTGCTACTTCCATCAATTTCAACCAACACAGATGTCTGCACACGGCTGGGTTATTGCGGTTATTAATATTGCACACATGGAAGCAAAAGGACAAATAAAAACCTGACTTTTCCTGGAATAAAAATTGTCCACACCATGCCGGGGTTCGGTGCTGGAGCTCCCCGCGCGTGAGCCTAAGCTGCCCACGCACGAGGTACCAGTTGCGGGGTAAAAGCGGCCAGCGTTCCACGTGCTTATGAGCACGGGCGCCGGCCAAGTCTCACAATCTGAAGGAAGCTGAGTAAGACGGAAAATGACTCCGAAGGTGCGTGAGTTGATGAATGCCTCGGAACTAAAATGATGCCTCGAAAACTAATGGATGCCTCGAAAACTAATGGATGCCTCGAAAACCAATGGATGCCCTGAATCTGAACTGGGAAAACCAAACCAAGGACGTTATCTAAGTTTTGGTTAAAATTAAAAAATCCTTAAAACCTATACCCTTTTCCCCAAAGGACGACAGACACCGAGTATATCTTTAGTGGCTTTGGCAAAACCCACGTAGGCTCGTTTCTTGCCCTAAGCTACGTTTCCCTAAGCTCTCAGTCCCTGCGCGCCCAATCTTCCGCGATACTAAACTAAATAATACTAAACCGAATATCTTCCGCAAATCTAGCCCTAGGCTAAACCTAAAAGCCTAACTAAAATCTCACCGAAATATCTTCCACAAACTAAACCTTAACTAAAGGAAAAACCCATCCAACCCATCCAGCCCGCTCCCAAAACCCTTAAACTAAACTTGACCTGAACTGAAAGTAAAAGAACCCAAAAGTAGAAAACGTAAATGAACGTGCCTAAGCGGGGAGCCTCAGCCTTTTATTAAGGAACAGATGTGACATCACGATCAACACCCCAACCAATAAAACCACTGTTGCTACCCTCCAAAAAGGCGGGAAGCAGGGTTAACGTTCATTGATAACTTTGAAACATTACCGGGACTACAAGTTAAAGGCGGATTAATCTTATTGGCAAACCGACTGTTCATTCTTACTTTCACTTTCGCTTTTACGCGTAAGAATACTAAAAGTAGTTCTCAATAACCATTAAAATAAACAATTAACCGCGGATCTTTTAACGGATCCACGCAGTGTATTCCGACAACACCAAAAATATGGTTTCAAAGCTTTACTAACAGAACTTCTTCCAAAACAGATGTAATGGTACATCCAAATAGTTGCATAAAATAGTGTGCTTGTCCAAGCACATGCTGAACACCTTAGAAATTATGTGAAACAGAACTGAAATCAAAGTTCTTTCTCTCTACACAGACTCCATTACAGCCTGAGGCTGCATTCTCTTCAGGAGAGAGATCCTTAGTACACCCTTTGTCTTTAGTGGCTTGAGAAAAAAGACTAGCTCACACAAAATGCCGATTTGCAACTGAATACCCTTCCCATGTGATCTAAGTTAAACAGCATGTGAAAGAGCAACAGAGATACACTCTCAGTTAATTATCAACCTATTAGTTACTCAGAAAGCCTTATTTAGCTTCAATTGAATTTTTTCATGTACCCTTTAGCAATACACATACCAAGTTATTTTCCATTCCAATGTACTAGTGGGTACCAAGTTGGTGGAAGCTAGAAGAGGAGAGCCTCTATTACAAGGTAAATTTACACTGCAAAGTTTTGTATCAGATCCCACTTGCAGCAATTTAATCTACATATTATGGCCAGGTGCTTTTTTGTCCAGAAAGGAGCACCATAAGCATAGAAACTGAAGCTACAAAAAGCACATTCCTCTAGTTACCACTGCCACCTGGCTATCCAAGAGTAGCACTAGATTCAGATGCCAATGGCAAGCCTGGGTCTGAAGGGAGCAAGCTGTCTCATGTTTTCCAGGCTTTCAGGGACATCTGTATTCCCAACCATCTTCCATCTGCACCACTCAAGCTAGTGACCCAAGGGAAAGGTTGTTTATTATAACTAGCATGGCACCTTTGCTGCATTTGTGCATATTTCCTATTACATGGAGTGGCTAGTACTACATGTTTCTTTATTCTGATCCAAATTGTTGGCATTTTAGCAATGACTACATGTATTTTTCATCTATTTATAGGCCTGCATAGCTTGGATCCCAGCTTTCTTCAACGGTGCCTATTAGTCTAACCTTAATATTCTGGAACTTCCATCCAAACTCAAAGGCTGTATGTTAAATTATGCACCTGAATCCCATCAGTCAACTTCTCCTTTCCTGTCAACACAGTGAATACTTCTTCTTTTTTGTCTGAACAAGCTCATCCCATATACTAGGCAGCAAATATAATCAGAGGGAAAGGGGATCAACACAAGCTGATATTACTACCTGGGTTTGCCTTTATAGGATTCAGAGGTTTGTTTGTTTGTTTGTTTGTTTGTACTACCTTTTTACCAAGGCATCCAAGGTGGTTTATAATTTTAATATACTAAAACAAATCAATCACCTAAAATGTAGAGGAAAATAATCCTCTTAGGGTGACAAATAGTCCTTTCATGAACTGCTGGCACGCACACGCACACACACACACACACACACACACACACACCGGTCTAGGTTTCCTTATGTTTGTCTTCCCAGGTCTTTCTTAAGTAGCTCCAAGAAGAAGAAGAAGAAGAGTTTGGATTTGATATCCCGCTTTATCACTACCCGAAGGAGTCTCAAAGTGGCTAACATTCTCCTTTCCCTTCCTCCCCCACAACAAACACTCTGTGAGGTGAGTGGGGCTGAGAGACTTCAAAGAAGTGTGACTAGCCCAAGGTCACCCAGTAGTTGCATGTGGAGGAGCGGAGACACGAACCCGGTTCCCCAGATTATGAGTCTACCACTCTTAACCACTACACCACACTGGTTCTCAAGGAAGATGGCTGCCCCAACAGTTTCTCTCAGGCCATTGATGGCCGCCTCAGAAGCTGAGAGTTATGTGCTCCCCTCACTGTAATGTGGAAGCAGAATGCATGGAAAACCAAAAAATTATATTACTTTAAATAAACAAAAAAAAAATTAAAAGTCATTGTGTTGGCTGCAGAAGGATGTTAGAAACTGGGACTGTATGCAAACTACACCTTTAAAGCACACCCCAAACACTTTCTTTCCCTCAAAGAATTCTGAGCATGGTTAGTTTTACCCTAACAGAGTTACAATTCCCAACAAACCACAGTTTCAAGAATTATTTGGAAAAAGTCAGGTGCTTTAAATATATAGTTTGTATATAGCCCTAGGCTTCCTGTTCCAGCCATTGCTCAGGCCTGAAGCACAATGGGCAACCTAGGTTTCTTAAATTTAAAAGAGCCTCTCTCTGTCTCAGCTAGCGTTGTTATAGAGACAGACAGAGGTTGTTGGGGCATGCAAGCATATAAATTAAATTTAAATAAGGTAAGTTGCTCTTCTCCATGCTCTACTGTTAAGGAAAGCTTGCTGGTGGCCATATTCCTAGGCAAGCTTCCAGGATTGGGCGGAGCCAAAGACAAAAAATAGGTGGAGCAAGGAATGCAAATCTTACCTTCGAACATTTGGCTAGATTTCAGCTATGCAAAAGCCAAATGTTTATGGACACACACACTTTCCATTCAGGTAAGCAAAACATGACATCACAGTTCAGCACTTGAGGAGGCAAGGATAGTATTAATAATATTTTAATTTATTACTTCTTCTTCACTCTAAGGTTCCAGGGGAAGGTTACGAAAAACAGTCACCCAGGTTAACATTGTGGCACCAGGTTAAAAGTTATCTGTTAACCCGGGCATTTTAAGTGCTCTTAACTTGGTTTTAACCTGGAGATTGTTTGGATAGCTCCATTCGCTATTCACTACACTAAACGAGCTCTCCAAACGAGCTTCAGGATACCACATGCTGCATTAGTCAAGTCTCAAAGATCCAAATCTCAAAGAAAAGGCCATGAAAATATGGGGGTGAGAGGTCTTCCCTAATTCACTTTTATGGGGGGGAGGCATTCATTTCCCATTGCCCACTTCTTTTTCAGCTCCGTACTTTAAAAGAAAAACCCTATTGCTTTCTGTTCCTCGTTGTGATTCCAGCCAATTAGGGAACACGCTGCGAGTGTGGTGGCATCAAAGCACCATGTAACCAGTCATATTTAGCTCCAGCGCTTTTTTCGGGGGGGCAGCAGTACGCATACCCCTAAACATTTTGTGAATCTAAGTTTGGCCTCATTGAGGGGCAGTATTTCAATATGAGTAGGAAAATGAGAGCACCCCTAAACATTATTTAAGGGGGGAAAGCATTGTTTAGCTCTATTGCTGAGACAGCCTTCACTCCTCATTTCCTTTACTCAGTGACTCTCTCTCTCTCTCTCTCTCTCTCTCTCTCTCTCTCTCACACACACACACACACACACACACACACACACTTCTAGGGGTGCAAAAATGTGTTGGAAATTCACCCCTTTTTAGCTTGGCTCTCATGCTAACAGGCTATTCTTTTCATTCTGATTAGTCAGCAAACCTACCCCTCTTGACTAGTCAGACAGAGTAGAACCACAGTGAAATGGATCGGCAGGCACCATCAATTTTGCTGTACTTAATTGCCAATAAGTGCCTCTCCTGTAGTGTTCAATCCCTTGAAATAGTGTTTTTGAAAATAGAGTCTTATTCTTCTCTGCATCTCCTTAACTGAAATGTGTCTTTAGCTTGCAAAAACAAAACAAAACATGAGATCACTGCTACTGGGAGTGACTGGAAAAAAGAAATACTCTTTGTGGTTTGGTCAGGGTTGGTTGAAATATTAGCCTAAGAGTGAATGAGGTCATGGTATATATAAGAACATTTTTGCTACACCTTCAGACAACCAAACCATTGTTTTTACACCAAATGTGGAAATAACACAGTGGCAATGTCTAGATGGCGAATTCTAGCTATTCCCTTTCATGGTGGGTTGAAGTTGCTGTCATTGTGGTTTTTTCAAGATGAGGTCTCTATGATCTACCACTGATGTAATGTTAAATTGGAGCTATCATCTTTATATGCAAAACCACTGTGGTTATGGGTTACCCATCTAAAAAGAGAGAGGTTGAATCAGCAGCCCACTTTGGATGACTACTTTTTCATTTAGGTAGTTGGCTGTTTTTATTGAACGTTTCGCTTTTGAATTGCACACATCCCGTGGTTATTAAATGATGGATCTCTTTGGAGTTTAAACCAGTGGCACTTTATGCCATTAATAAATATTCATTTTCCTACTATCCCTCCAGTGGTATTTCATCATCAATCATGGCTGAAATCACAGCTGTGAAAGCTGTTTATGCTTTACCGTTCTCCTCTACATGATTTGGCAGATACTTATGAAATTATTGGAGTGTGGAGGCAGCAGCAGAGGTTGAGAGAGAGAAAGAGAGAGAGAGAGAGAGAGAGAGAGAGAGAGACTATTCCCTTTGTTTTATTTTTGTGTTTTGAAATCCCCACACCCAGGCCAATTCCCAGAGTGCCCCTGTTTTGTTTTTCCTTCCAAAGTACACATAAATCACTCCATTGGTCTCAACTGTCCTGTGAAAATAAAAATGATCCCAAACTGTTCAAGAATTACTCAGGGACTGCTCAGTGTTCGATAAGTCACGGAGAAGCAAAGGCGGATGCCTAGGAAGGAGACGATTACAATCAATGAGGAAAAATCCATAGCCTGTAGAACTTATCCTGCTGCCAGCATTGTCAGGGAAAAGTCTCTCCATCCCCGGCCTCATTACATGGAGGAGATTATTAGGAGCTAAGCATCTAGGCTGAGGGCTGCTGTCTTCCTTTCTCTATCCCTTTCCCCCCCTCCCTTATGTTCCTCTACTGTAAATCAACATCTTTCTTCTTTCTTTCTTTTTTCTTTTTTGACAAGATAAGGCACCCAAATTACTGGCTGACGGGTGTTAACGCTTTATGTAGTCTCGTTACCCTACCGCTGTATAAGTTAATAGTCAGCAAACTTCACACTGCTGCTCAGCAAAAGCTTTATCAGTGACCAGAAACCATGTTTGGCTTTCTTCCCTTTCTTTTTACACCCCTTTTTATGTCTTCCTCTGTTTGTGTACGTCTCTCTGGTATTCTGATGTGACCACCTTTGCTGGATTATTTCGCTCTGGAAATCAGCGAGCCAGACAGCGTCTTCCTTTGATTCTACAAAAGTGGTTGAAAACACTTTATAGATATATTTATAGAACTGCAAAATGACTACTGCAAGGAACTGAGTCTCAAACGTGTCATTTGCTGTATATACAAAGCTAGGGATGCAGCATACAAACATAGTTTAACAGAGTGAGCCCTTATAGAAAGGGTGGGGAACTCAAGGTTCTCTAAATGTTGGCGGGCTCTCATTGTCCCTGGTCATTGGCCAAGCTGGCTCAGACTGATGGGGGTCTAGCAGGTGAGGGTGCAAGTTCCCCATCAGTACTACTGTATTAAAAAGAGAAATCATTAGTGAATTCAGAATGGCTCTGTATGTGATAAATTTGCCTATAAAAGAACATCACCAGGGATAAGGCAAGAGTATGTTCAGTACTGACGATCAAAAGTAATAACAAAACCACTGCACATCGGCTGAAATAATAATGACAAAAATAATAATAATAATACCAAAGATACTGTAATGAAAAATCAAACAATGGAACCAAATACACTTATATACATGTAACATATATGACCAAAATTACATGTATATATATTGTTATTACTTTTGCTGTTTAGCACCACTGTGGTACTTCTCATTGTTTGTGTTCAGTACTGACGATCACCAGCTTAGATGGTTTTCAAAAAGGTTTAAGCAAATTCATGGAAGTTGGTTAATCAGCAGCTATCAGCATGGTTAACAGAACCTCCGTGTTTAGAGATAGTATATCTCTAAATGACAAGGACTAGCCTTGATTTTTTATAGCCAGACTGTGAACTCAGAGTCATCTGGTGGGTCCCTGTTGGAAGCAAAGTATTTAATTAGATGAATACCTAAGTCGGATCCTGCAAGGCATGTCGGGAATGCCAACTTGCTTTTTAGGGTTCACAGTAAACATGCTGTCATGTACTCGTAAATAAATAGCATCTCTGGCAAGGTTATTAGAAAGAGATTTAAAAGCCTGGGCATAATATATACTCCTTGCCTGCCACACAATCCCAGTGTTCACCTTGTGCAAGTGATTTAGTGGGTTTGAAGTTTACAGCCTCAGCCTCCAAGGTAGCCCCATTATAATCTCCTGGACCTGGAAAATAACAAAGTAAAGTTAGCCTTCAGTGGTTTGACTACCTTGAAGCAAATCACCACTGTCAAGTATTCACTCTGGTCTCCTGTCTGGGTCCAGAATATTACTTTATTGGGGGGGGGTCCAGAATATTGTGCATTGCTTGGGCTCAGTTGCTGGTGACAAGTTTATACCAACTCTCCTATCGGTAGGCTAGGATGTGAATCATTAACCTGCAGACTACATCCCTAGAATGAGTCACAGGGAATAAAGAAAGGGGTGGAGGGGTGTCAAAATCTAGTGAACTCAGGAGGCTACTTACTCTTGCATTGTTATAGGCAGTGACTAAACAACTTTCTCTTTTTGCAGGTTTATTAATAGCACAGTACTGGCTAGACGCCTGGGAGTCACTCTCAAGGCAGCTTTCCCCACAACAGCCCTCCCACCCCTAAATGTTTTGCTGCCTCTACCAATCCCATTGCAGATATTGTCAAGGGCACTGCGCCAGCCAGATCCTGCAGTTTGCACCCTCGACTGGCCATGAGACAGTACGTTCTTCTTGTTCTCTTATTCTATGTGTTAGGTCCGCAAGCTGCGCATATTCCATCAGTTTAAGTTGCCATTCTTCTTTAGTTGGGACCTCACTTGTTTTCCATTTGGGGGGCTAACAGAACACGAGCTGCAGTAATGGCATACCGGTACATAAATAACCTTTTTTGACACCTGGGAATTTTCACCTGAATTCTCCCCAACAAAAAGGACTCTGGTTTTTTTGGGGAAAGTACTTTTAAACATTTTTTTCAATTCATTATGAATTATTTCCCAATACTCTTTGACCCTTTTACAAGTCCACTATGTATGAAAGAATGTACCGTCAACCTCATTGCATCTCCAGCACTTATCTGATTCAGTCTTATATTGAATCAGATAATAGGGAAGACTCTTGGGCAAGTTTCATATTATGCATCAAAGGAAGACTGGATAGAAAGTTTTGGAAGATCAGTCACCTATGACTGGAAGTGAATCCAATATTAACGTTGGGAAAGCATAAGCAGAGTTTGCATGGGGACTGAAATATGCTCTCAAGAGTCAGTGGCATATAGTTGATAGCTGCAGACCTTGATCTTGCTAGTTCTCCAGCTGGGGAAAGAAGAGAGTGAGTAATGGAAGTATTAAAGCTAATAACAAGCTGTAGGTGAATTCCAGACCTCAAACGTACGGCGTTCAGTTTAGTTTCTGCAGTGGATGGTGTGAGGATGAAATAAAATCAATTCTTTTATGGGAGGAAATCATAAATACTGCTAAGTTTCGCTTTCCTGCATGATCTTTCAAGCTGCACAGTAAGTAATTTGTCACTTTTGAGAGGTGTGGGAAGTGAAAAGTTAATTCTTCAAAAGGAGGGGGCGCTCAAAGAGTGTAATTGACTGGGCTTTGGGAGAAGGTGATTTGTCTAGACTAGCAAACTTATCCTTTGAGTTAAAGTGGAACTGTCAGATCAAGCAGTTTGATCCAAAATTTAGTAAACGATCATAGAAAAAGATTCTAGAAATTTTCTTAAGGTTCATAATGATGTACAGATACAGTGGTGCCCCGCTAGACGAAAATAATTCGTTCTGCGAATATTTTCGTCTAGCGGGTTTTTCGTCTAGCGAAGAGGCAATGTAACCGCGGTTTTCGCTAGACGGAAAAAAAAAGACGAAAAATTTTCATCTTGCGAGGCAGCCCCATAGACTTTTTCGTTTTGCGGGACAGCCTCCCGCTAGACGAATGCCTTCGTCTAGCGAGTTTTTCGTCTAGCGAGGCATTCGTCTAGCGGGGCACCACTGTATTTCTAATATGACTACTAATCTCACCAGCTTTCCAATAAACTGAAGTTTCACATGCAAACTTGAGCTTCTAACACCATGTATTCAGGGCCGTCTTAAGCATATCTGGTGCCATGGTGCAAAGATCCCTCTGGCACCCCACCCCTTTCCCAGAGTTGACCTTTATTTAGAGCTGGAGGAGGCAGGCAGTGGCTGGAGGGCGGCTCCTCTGACGGGGAAGAGGTGGAGGCTGGAAGCGGCACCTCCTGGCTCAGCTGGCTGCTTCATGCCCTGGTGGTCACGGCAGGCAGCACACCGAGCGAGCGGGCCTGCACCAAGCGAGTGAGGGTGCGTGTACCGCTCCCACCAAGCGCTGGCTCAGTTTTTTCCCTTTTAGCCTTCTGCCGCCCCACATAATTCAGCGCTTCCAGGCTAAAAGGGCACTCAGCGTGCTTGTTCGGTGTTCCCCGGACTCTTGCCTGGCGCCCTCCAGAACTTGACGTCCCGCGCCACTAGTCTCAGTGTGTAAGACAGGCCTGCATGTATTGTTGCATGTGAACATGGGGTTCTAACCATGAAATATACTCAGAGTCAAGTGTGGATTGGAAGTTGCAGGTTGTGCAAATTAAAGTTGATTCGTAATACCTCCAAGAATTACATATTGGACAACTTCTGCAGCGACAGAAGTTCAGAATATATGCTTGTTAGATAAGCATGAAATTTTAAACAAATGGATGTGTTTCGTTGGAATAAAACAATATTAATAGAACTTAAAGGGAAATCTATCAATACTCGCACTTCACATAACAATAAGAGAACCATAATGTGGCTAATGATCGAAATTTGCACTTATCCAAATTTTGCAATGCAGTTCTCCAACCAATCTTTGAAACATACATGTACAGGTATTAGGGGAAAGTGTGGATACAAATTAATATATTAGTGAAAATAATGTTAAAAAACAATTATATAAGGGGGAAATGCTAGCAAAAATGTGTACGTTACCCAAAAGTGCATACCAAATGTGCTTATTAGGAGAAATTCACACTAAAATGCTGATTAATTTTCACGAATATATATATATATATATATATATATATATATATATATATATCTGTATTTATTTAAGAGAGAACATACATTTCAATAACAGAGGAATAAAGAAATAAAGAAAGGGAATACAACTGAAAATTAAACACACACAAAACGAATTTGGCTTATTATGTTCACAATCCTTGAAAAAAATATTATTGTTGGTATTGGGAATGAGGGTAGTAACATTTTAGATTTTAATTATGTTATGTTATTCTAGATTTTAATTATTGAATTTTATTCCATAGGACAACACAAATATTTGAGAGATACAGAAACAAGCATTTTTTAAAAATATATATACACAAATGACTACAGAAATGTGGAGAACTTAATTTAAGACGGAAAAATGAGAAGCTCAAAGGACCAGAATTAACAGTTCCTTCCATCCCTACTTATATGAAATAACCCATCACACATCCCAGATTGACCTTTCATATAATTTCTCAACACCCCAAACCTTTTTTCAATGAGATGTTGCTCATATTGAAGTGAGTGTCAGTCTCCAGTTTCATCACCCACTAGTTAATGCATCATTCTAGTCCATTTTGCATTAGCATATATAGAGGGTGTTGTCATTTAGTCGTGTCCGACTCTTCGTGACCCCATGAACCACAGCAGGCCAGGCACTCCTGTCTTTCACTGCCTCCTGCAGTTTGGTCAGACTCATGTTAGTAGCTTCGAGAACACTGTCCAACCATCTCATCCTCTGTCGTCCCCTTCTCCTTGTGCCCTCAATCTTTCTCAATCTTTCCCAACATCAGGGTCTTTTCCAGGGAGTCTTCTCTTCTCATGAGGTGGCCAAAGTATTGGAGCTTCAGCTTCAGGATCTGTCCTTCCAGTGAGCACTCAGGGTTGATTTCCTTAAGAATGGATAGGTTTGATCTTCTTGCTGTCCATGGGTAAGCATGTTGAATGGAGGCTCAGGACCACACACTTAGCCCCACCATCAAATATGCATTGCTCCTCCTGCCCACCCACCCCAGTTTATCTATCATTCTGTTCAGGATAATGTCTGCAGGAGGGAATATTCACTCTGCACAGAGGCTCCCCATGCTATTTTAGGCCCCTTGCTAATTAGGGATGTAATCACACAGACGGCCTGCATGCAGAGAGTATAATCCCAACTTCAGACCTAATTCTGAGCTCAGTGACAGCAAAGGTAGGGGCCGAAGAAACTTGTGGGATGGAACTACGTTCAACACATGTACAAATAATCCATGAATAATCTGATGCAGCAGATTTACTCACTTGGTTATTACTTACACAGAAGCACGTTTCAAAACTGAGACTATTTAAAATGCCAAACACTTTTTAATGTACACTCAACAAAACAACTAAATCTATATCCTTACCGCTAGACAGAGAAAACAGACATAATCAGCCAATTAATATGGTGAGTAACAATTCCAGCGGCCACATACCAACCTTGTGGTGTTCTTCAGTGGCATATAAATGTGAATTAGTCGAGTAACTGATCTAGAGTAGTCAAATTCATGCTTGCCTTAATAAGGAGTATCACACTTAAAAGATGAAAAGAGTACATTTCCATTATTCTGTATATAATAGGTCTCATAGCATAGGAGTTTATTTATTTTTTAAAAGAAAGTTACAATGGGAAATGCTCCTCTCCCAAAACTCTTCAAACATGTTTATGTATAAGCAATAACAAACTGAGTAAAATTTGTTGCACTGTATTATTCTCAATTTCTATACCGTTTCTGAGGATTGCATCGAGCCCCTTTCTGCTCTTCCCGAACAGCTGATCAAGTCTTTTTTATTGGCAATGCTGCTGAAGTTCAAAAATAACAGGCTTGAAATAAACATTTCCCCAGCTTGCAATAGCCTACTTTGACTGTATTGCAAGTCAAATTTCCTTGCCTTGAGATTCTTACTCTGTTGTTAAAATTAAGATATATTCTGAGCGTGTGTGTCATTTTCGTGCTGGAGCAGCTTACCGCCAGCAACACCATTTAGATATTCAAAGCCAGTGGCCATTGTTGCTTCATTGCAAAAGGTGATCATTTAACCCAAGGCTGGTGTAAGACCTTTAGAGGTCCTAAGCACCTAAAAATTTTTGGTGCCCCCGTATATACCTAATTCAAAATACAGTCATACCTCATGTTGTGTCTGCTTCAGGTTACGTGTTTTCATGTTGCGTCCCGCAGCAACCCAGAAGTACCGGAACGGGTTACTTCCAGGTTTCGCCGCTCGTGCATGCACAGAAGCGCTAAATTGAGCCGCGCACATGCGCAAGTGTGGCACTTCGGCTTGCATCAGTTCCGTGTTACGGACGGGCCTCCGGAACGGATCCCGTCCGTAACACGAGGTTCCACTGTATAAACAATAATAAACCATAAAATACATTTTTATTTTTCAAAATGAAACAAAACCTACAGTAAGATTGAAAATAATGTTTATTTTTGCACACTTCCACTTTATTTATATTTTTAGGAGGGGGAGTTCTCCTACTTTTTCAAATTGCAAAGTCTATGGTATGTATATCCAGCAATGGAAGATTTCTGAGGTGTACGCTTTCCCTTGATGCCCAAAGCATGTGCTTATTTTGCTTATTGGTTAATCCAGCCCTGATTTAACCCCTTACACTCAAATGAAACAGTTCTTGATTGCTAGAATTGACTTGAAATGTTCATATGCAAAAATATTTACATTCCCATTTGACCCCTAGACACTGAATTAGCTCAGGAACAATACTATATCTGTTTGGCTGAACATCTCAGACCAATACAGAACTCTAAAAGAAAGTGATCTATTTCTCTTTAGCATTTGACATAGAGCTGAGATGCAGAATTCAATATAGCTATAGTTGCATGAGTAGGGGTGAAACAAAACCCTCCCCAAAGATCCCGGGAGGGAGAGAAATTCCTTTTAATTTCCGGAGGGGTATGCCATGTACTAGGGCTGTGCTCCAGATTCCCCTCAGAAAACCTACTGACAAAGCAGATCCGCAGCAGGATTGAACCTTCCACTCACCAGCTCAATGGCCTTATCAATTTGAACCCCATAGTATGAAATTTAGTTGCCTAAGTACTTGAAAACAATCAAGTCTTGTGTGTGTGTGCACACAGACATAAATGGAATTTCAGAAAAGAAATAAATTGGAAACATGGTATTCATGCAGCTAGGACAGTGATGTTCATTCAATTAAGTAAAAGCAAGTATGGAAATTTTTATTTTTTATTTTTTTTAAAAAAAAGCTTTCAGTACTGAAATCTGGAGAGCCTTATTACCAATCCAACCTTCTGGATATCTGTGAAGAAACAATGAAGTTGAAGCAAACTGGAATAGTCTGAACAAAAATACCTAAGCCTAATAATTCAGACAGTTTTATTTAAATTAATAAAAAAATACCTATGGGTATATATAGCTTATCCAATTGTAATATAAAAGCCATGCCAAAGAAAGAAAGAAAAAAACCCAGTGTGAGCAAAGTTGAGAGACTGTGTTTTGCAGATATGGGGAAATTGGAGCACCTCCTAGCTAGAAAATGAGATTATGGGGCAATCCCATACACTAATTATGCAGGAATGGAGGTATGGAACAAACGGAGCTGCCTAATTGTGGATCAGACCTTTCATTCATCTACCTGTAGTATGGTCTGCACTGACTGGCAGGAGCTCTCCAGGATTTTGTACAGGGAACAACCCCAGCCCTACCCAGAGATGCTGGAATGACCACAAGACCTTCTGCATGCAAAGCTGGTGATCTAGCATGGGCCTTCCCCACCATTCCTTTGTTGGTGGTATAGTTACTGTATCCTATACATGCTCAGCTTGGGAGGGGAAGGAAAATCACTCAACCAGAATATACAAGCTTGAAGGATGGTCTGAAATGGCTGGGCAACTCCGGGAAAAGGAACCGTTTGCTGGGGGTGGCAGCCCTGGAACGGGAAAATTTATAATATCCAGACCCCGAGGTGGGAGCTCGGGGGCAAGGGACATGGAATTAAGATATCTACAAGAAGCAGAAGTATGGTACAAAGAAGCGGAGGAGCCCAGGAAGGATGCGATGTACCCTGAAGCTCGATGCAAGGTCTGTTGTGAATGCTGCCTGGATCTGTGGGCATTTGGGACAAGAAGACAACTGGAGGATTGGTTCTGGCGAAAGACAGAGAAAGACAATGGACAGAGGGGGTGTGGGATGAAGTATTAAATGTAAAACCCAAATGGTCTGTTATGGTATCTGAAATCGGAGAGTGAAGTTTGTTAATTATAAGTTTATTTTGAATAAGCAAGGAGATATTGGATTTTAAGTTAAAAGCAGCATGATAAAGGACAGAAGAAATAAGTTTAGTTTTTATAAGAATATTCTGCTAAGATTTATGTTATAATAGGATGATAAAGAGAATTGTGCTATCTTTAATTGAAGTTAAAAAAAATTTATAGAGAAAAGTTGTTAAGAAAGTAAAATATGGATTTAAAACCGAAGGTGAAAAGGCGGGGGAAGTCAAACGTCAAGATTCAGAAATAGAATTTTTTTTTTGTAAGGTATACAAACAAGAAGAAGAATCCTGGCATTATGTGTATTTGTATTTGTTTTGTATTTGTAGGTGTGGGTCTGGGTATGTGTTGTATTATGAAAATGTTAATAAATTCTTCATTAAAAAAAAAAAACCAGAATATACAAACAAAGCATACAAAATGACACAGAGAGAGAGAGAGAGAGAGAGTGTCAAAGCCCAGGAATGATGCCCACCTGTCACACACCCACATTGGAATCCAATGAGCTCAGGGTGGTGTAGATACGCTCTCAACCTGCATCTCCCTGCATTGTTCCACACACGAAACAAAGATGACCCCAGAGTGTCCCCACTTCATCAGCCCTAGGGGGAACTTCAAAAAGAGAGAGATAGCGTACTTGTGTATATAGTGTGTGTGTGTGTGTGTGTGTGTTCTCTTTCTTACATATCCAAAAAAGAAAATAAAAAAGGGGAAATCAAGTTCTAAGAATTATTGGGTATGCTGTGATAGGACATGAGGGACGCGGGTGGCGCTGTGGTCTAAACCACAGAGCCTAGGGCTTGCCGATCAGGTTGGCAGTTCAAATCCCCACGATGGGGTGAGCTCCCGTTGCTCAGTCCCTGCTCCTGCCAACCTAGCAGTTCGAAAGCACATCAAAGTGCAAGTAGATAAATAGGTACCACTCTGGCGGGAAGGTAAATGGCATTTCCATGCGCTGCTCTGGTTCGCCAGAAGCAGCTTAGTCATGCTGGCCACATGACCCAGAAGCTGTACACCGGCTCCCTTGGCCAATAAAGCAAGATGAGCACCGCAACCCCAGAGTCGTCCGCGACTGGACCTAACGGTCAGGGGTCCCTTTACCTTTACTATGATAGGGCATAGGTCTTCTGATCTTAGAAATCCTCATTGGAAAGATAATACAGCAATCAAGCCTATTTCTCTTCTTTTGAGGTGACTTGTTCTTGAAGAGGAATGCCTTCTTTCTACCTGAAAATAAACTTCACATTTCAGTACAACTGAAATATCGTCTCACCCCATATATCGTCTCACCCAGTAAATCACGGTGCTTTATAGGTGAGGGTCCCCTGCAGGTACCATCTTACCATGAGGTCCATTCCACACAATTTAAGAAGCAGGCCTTTAGTGTTGTGGCCCCTGCCCTTTGGAATGCCCTCCCCCTAAATATTAGACAAGCACCATCTCAGTTGTCTTTCCAATGTCTATTCTTCCAACAAGCCTTTTAAATCGAGCACTTTCCCAATTTGCAGCTGTATCGAAATTGTGTTTTAAGATGTTTGGAAGATGTTTTTATTGTTTTATCACTTGTACTGTGCTCCTTTGGAAGGAAGGGCAAGATAAATATGTAGTAAGTAAATAATCACCCAGGGACACAGACAGCTGTCCTCTAGATCAATATTGTATCGCATACATTGTCTGCAGGTAACTCTCAAGGGTTTCAGGCACATTTTCTCCCAGCCCTGCCAGGAGCTGACAGGACCTTTTGCATGCAAATCAGGTGCACTACGAGTGAGCTAAAGCCCTTTCCCATTTCCTGCTCTTCCTCCAAGAAGTTCTATGTGAACCATTGTGGGCATCACCATTTTGGTATACAACATACTCTCCAACATCCTGCAGATCAGAATTGGGACACTCATTTTTTGTCCTAAGCTCTTGCAGGAGCCAGCTGACTCACACCAGGGCCCAGGACCAAAAAAAAAAAAATGGTACATTCCAGGATCCAATCAGAAGCCAGAATGGCTTCTGTAATTTGGGGGTGTCCCAACCAAATTGGGATGGTTGAGGGGTATGGTTTGCAGTTCTGCAGAGCCTAGAATTTGGTTTACGATCAGTAATTCTAACTGTTCTGAAAGCACAAACATAGCAGGTTAGGCAAGGTAAGTATTATGGACTGATGGGACAAAACCATTTTTACAAGCTGGTTTGGAAGGTTTAGATCCTGAAATGGTCCAATACAGGGCACGTGAGTATATGCTCAAAGCCCCCAGCACATGGCCCAACTCTTTAGAATCTAGATACCTCAAGAACTGTGGAAAGAAATGAGGCTAATTCCAATCTCATGCATAACATGACATTCGAAATGGGTGACTTCTTTCAAATTCACATCACAGGACCTCTGGAAATGAGCAGAGCTGCAACCCACCATTAACTGTTCACTTAATATCCACCACCACATTTAGCGAGGTCCACCAGGGCCTTTCTTTCTGGTGCTCAATGGAGGGTTTCTCTTTAACTTCATCTTCTATCTGTACTCTGCAAGAATTCGACCACGGGATGAAATTCGTGACTGTGTTGTGATACCCAACCACCTCAATCGTAAATGTCATGTTTTATCCATGCATATTTATAGCCACCTCTTCTTGAAGGTTTGCTCTGTAGCTGTTAAAATAAGCGGTGGGGAGGATACAAAGACGGCAAGAGCCATTGCTATATATCTTTCTTATACTGACACATAAATGTATGTAAGAGACATAATGTAAACTGCTACCAGCTATAGCAAGCCATTGTTATATAGGGTTGGAAAACAGGCCTATAACATTCTAAAGCCTACCATACCAATTACTCATGAGAGTGACCTTGGCCAGGGCATATACTCGGAAAGCTCCATTTCATCAACCATAAAATTTATTTGGCAATTTTACCTGTCTCAAAGGGATTATTTAATATCTGTTCAAAGCTTTCAACTTTCAAAACAAATTCCGAATCCAGAGAATCATTGCAAATACATGCCAATAAAGGTGCTAAGTAGGGAAGGGTTGTTTTTACAATTAGCCATTAACTTATACAAGTGGAACATAAAACTGAAATATCATCTTTGTGCATTAGCAGCACCTTATCAAAGAGACATAGATGTTCCTATAAATCATTACTGGCATATAGTGTTGTCATCATAGGTACACCTCTCCTGCAGCCCAGAGTTGAGGAACCTTTTGTGGCCCAAACGCCAGTTTCTTTCCAGGCAACCTTCCAAGGGTCACATGCTAATGTTGGGCAGATCCAGAGGAAGAAGTGGGCAGAGCAGTTAATGCGAATTCTAGCTAGTTTCTACACATGCCCTCATGCCCCTCTCTTGTCTACCCAGAGATGCAAAAGGCATGATCAGGATTTAAGGATACGTGCCAGTCAAGCAAAAACACTTAGGCTCTAAAGCAGTGTCATGGAAGAGTATGTTCTGCAGAGAGAGAGTGAGCCTGGAGTGAGTTCCATGGGCCAGATGATGATGATGATGATGATGATGATGATGATGATATTTATACCTCGCCCATCTGGCTGAGATGCCTCAGCCACTCTGGTTGGCTTCCAACACATACAGGTGAAACTCGAAAAATTAGAATATTGTGGAAAAGTCCATTTATGTAAGCAATTGTTTTCATTAGCTACTGGAGTTTAATATATGAGATAGACTCATGACATGCAAAGCGAGATATGTCAAGCCTTTGCTTGTTATAATTGTGACGATTATGGCGTGCAGCTGATGAAAACCCCAAAGTTGAAATTGTTGATTTGGGGTTCTCATCAGCTGTATGCCATAATCATCACAATTATAACAAGCAAAGGCTTGACATATCTCGCTTTGCATGTCATGAGTCTAGCTCATATATTAGTTTCACCTTTTAAGTTGAATTACTGAAAGAAATTAACCTTTCCACGATATTCTAATTTTTCGAGTTTCACCTGTATAAAAACAGAATAGAAAGGCTTGTGGGGCACATGAGGCTCTTAATCTTAGGGCTGTGGGTTCAAGCCCACATTGGGCAAAAGATTCCTGCATCACACCCTTGCAGTCCCTTCCAGCTCTACGATTAATTCACAAGGCCTCAGATTCCCCACCCCTGCTATAGACTTTAAGACTTTGCTGTTTTATCCTCATCAAGTTGTTTCACAGAAAACATTTTTTTTATAGGAACAATAAATTAAAAGGGAAAATTGAGGGACTGCAGTAGATTAGCAATAAGATTGTTCTGATGGAGCTTAGTATATTTTTTCAATGTGTTGCAAAGAGCCAATTGATCAGCCATTCTCAACCCACTTGCTTTGGAATAACTGTGCCTATTTTTCGGTATGTTATTTGAAAAGTAACAACCCTCTGCATGCTTACTTTGGAAGCAAGATGCACCGTGTTTAATGACGATTGGTCTTTAGAGACATGCAGAGCAATACGCAGAAGTAACTCCCAGAGTGTTCAGTGCAGCTTGCTTCCAAGTAAGTCTGTAGAGGATTGCAGTCATAGGTTCCTGTGGCTAAGTAGATGGCACCTTCTGTTGCAGGGTGAAATAAATCACAGTGCAAGAGCACTGCATTGCTCTTCTGTGGAAAAACAGCTTTTGAGGGTCTACCCACCTGCAAAGCAGACAGGAAGGGGAGACAGGTGTGGCTAAGTGGGATTTCTGATCCGTAAAATCAGAGACAAAGGAAAGGGCCAGAGAAAATGAACAAGCTTGAAAAAAGATGAAATCTGATTTTTTGCTAATAAACCATCTGAATTGGCTTGCTTTGGGCACCTATGGTGGAGAAGATTCCCTAGGCACCACTCACAATAAACTGATAGCTTCCTTGTTAGATGTTAGCTCAGTTGGTAGAGCAGGAGACTCCTAATAATAATAATAATTAATAATAATTTATTTATACCCCACCCATCTGGCTGGGCTTCCCCAGCCCACTCTGGGCGGCTTCCAACAAAATATTAAAATACAATAATCCATCAAACATTGAAAGCTTCCCTAAACAGGACTGCCTTCACATGTCTTCAAAAAGTCTGGTAGTTGTTGTTCTCTTTGACATCTGGGGGGAGGGCATTCTACAGGGTGGGTGCCACTACTGAGAAGGCCCTCTGCCTGGTTCATTGTAACTTGGCTTCTCGCAGTGAGGGAACCACCAGAAGGCCCTTGGTGCTGGACCGCAGTGTCCAAGTAGATCGATGGGGGTGGAGATGCTCCTAATCTCAAGGTCATGGGTTCGAGCCCCATGTTGGGCAAAAGAGTCCTGCATCGCAG
Organism: Lacerta agilis; assembly: GCF_009819535.1. Classification (NCBI taxonomy): domain Eukaryota; kingdom Metazoa; phylum Chordata; class Lepidosauria; order Squamata; family Lacertidae; genus Lacerta; species Lacerta agilis. Next base: position 18,755,000 of record NC_046314.1, read on the forward strand.
GGGGTTGGACTAGATGAGCCTCATGGTCCCTTCCAACTTGGTAATTCTATGATAGAGACTAGGTGTCAGGAAGACTGCAGCGACAGGATTCAAATGGAGGAAGGCAGAAGCCCCATGCAAACAATGGTTGTAGTGTGCATGTGGGCATATTAGGATTCTGCCCATTCTCCCTACTCCCAACCCCATGTTTTAGCTGAAAGCGAATAGAGCCTACAGGTATACCACTTGCATATGCATTGCGTCTCCATAAGCATATGAGTCAGCGACCTCACTTTTTGCAGGACATCTGATTGCTCTCAAATACTTTTTGCTGAACATGCTAGAAAGAAGGGATAGTGGCTGCAAACTTTCCACAGCCCACTGAATGCCTGCACAGGGATAAAGTTAAACAAACTGGAGCACTGAGCTCTCCATGGTACTTAGCATTGTACAGAAATGCTGTCTAGAAGGTGGACTCAGAACCTTGCTCAGCACTGTCAAGTTATAAATGCAAATACAAATGAAAGTTTATCATGAAAGCTTTAAAAAGGGAAGCTGTCTGCGCGCACCCACACAAAAAAGGTCTTGAGTTTCGGGTGAGACTCAGACATTTTCTATCCCCCATCTTCAGTCAAGATGTCCAAGATTCTTGACATCTTCCACATCACTTCATCTGTTTTGACTCCAGTTCATGACAGATGCCTGCCCTTTGTTGGGTTCTCATACACAGGCCTCATGCGTCAAGAAGACAATTCATTATGCCTATCTATTGTGTGTGTCATAGAATCATAGAATAGTAGAGTTGGAAGGGAACACAAGGGTGGGCGTATTTAACTTCATGTCATGACATTGCCCACTGTGGCATATATCTGTCAGAGCTCTAAAATAGCTGGATTTTTTTTAATCCTTCTCTTTTGTTTTGTTAGAAAGATGAAGGCCAAAAAAAACCCAACCTTTTATGCTAGCTGTCCTTCAGGATACTTGCCCCAGTCATGTATGCTTCATAGTTCATGGACTGGGATGGTCAGTCACTGCATGATGTAGAAATGAATAAATATGTAAAGTTGGGCAGCAAAGAAAGGATGGTGTGTTTTGTTTTGAGCAAGCTCATTTATGGCTGCTTCATGTGTATTAGTCCAACTGAGGATAAGCACTATGATAACTAACATCAGAATGATTTATGTCCACATTTCCATTTGCAACAGCCTTTCAAGACACAAAGCCATAACCTAAGCTGCTATCCATTCCAGACAAGTTATGCTATAGACAGACAATGCATTACAAGGACTGCTTTGAAAAAGCTTGGCTGGGAATTGTTATTACAGAGGTCTGCTGTCCTCAGGCAGGATTAAAGAGGTCATAGCTCTTTTTGCAAGAATACATCCCTGGTGTCCTGACTAAACTCCACTTTGAATAATTACTACCTCTGCCCTACATAAATTCAAGCTACAGTTTTAATTATGCATAATATCAAATGTTAAAAACAAATCAGGCGCTTGGGCTGTTGGCCAAAGGAGAAAGTGCACCCACATCCCCCACCCCCACCACAATATATTTCCCTCAGGAATGCCCCCAAGTTGATTTTTAATTTCTCACAAGTTCAAAAAGCAAGCAAATGAAACATCTAGGGAATTGTGAAGTATGTATATTGTTGTTATCATTATTGATGTTCCTGTTACTTCCTTGTATATTCCCCTCAGAAAGGTCTCCAAGCTGGTTTTTTAAACTCTTACAAATTCAAAAAAAGGACAGCTAAACAAGCTGTTCTGGAAGGGGCTGTTCCCCACACCCAAAGGAGCAGCTTCATAGACTGAGAGTACTCCTGGATTCCAGCTTGTCACTGAAGCCTCTGGTGACTTCAACGATGAGAAGTGCTTATGCCCAGCTTAGGCTGAACTGGGATAGCCTGGCCTCAGTGATCCATGCTCTGGTGACCTGCCACATGGACTACCTTAATGCAGTCTATGTGTGGCAGCCCTTAAAGATGGTCTGGAGGATGCAGCCAGTGTGGTGTAGTGGTTAAGAGCGGTAGACTCGTAATCTGGGGAACCAGGTTCGCATCTCCGCTCCTCCACATGCAGCTGACCTTGGGCTAGTCACACTTCTTTGAAGTCTCTGAGCCCCACACACCTCACAGAGTGTTTGTTGTGGGGGAGGAAGGGAAAGGAGAATGTTAGCTGCTTTGAGACTCCTTCGGGTAGTGATAAAGCGGGGTATCAATTCCAAACTCTTCTTCTTCTGCTAGATTAGTAAGTAGAGCAGTTGGATGGGACCATGTGTCTTGAAGACGCTGCATTCTCGTGAGCTACTGGGCCCATTCCAATGTGTTACTACTGGTATACAAAGCCCCAAAACTGGGATTTAAGTACCCGAAAGAGTGCCTCATGCAATATCAAACAAACATGGGCCCTACCATCAGTAGGGGAGACCCTGTTGGTGGAACAATTCATAGGTGCTGCCTTGTTGTCATTAACCTGTTGCAGGACCTATTTAGTGGTGACTCCAAGTTTGCGGACTGCCCTCCTTAGTGAGGTGTGTCTGTCTCCCTCATTATTAACATCCAAGAAAAACTTTAAAACATTCCTGTTTATCCAGAAATCTGATGGCTGAAATAGACTGTTCCTGGCAAACTTACATTATTTGTTGTGCTAGTATGTGGCTAATTTACATGTTTTTAGATACTTGGGGAGGGGGGGAGAGAATTATTGTTTTACAGGTTTGATGCCTTAGGCTCCTTTCGGAGAAAAGGCATAATGGAATTTATAATACTAATAAAATGGTTGGCATCTATCTGTCTCAGGAGACAATGGAAGAATGCACCTTCATTGGTGAAGTCAAACCATTGGAGAGTTACAGAGCCTCCTGTGGCTATACAGACCAATATATGTTTTGTTGCAGCTGGTGACATCTGGTTGTGCTGATGCAGGTGTAGAAGAGGAGGAAGAGGAGGAGTTTGGATTTGATATCCTGCTTTTCACTACCCGAAGGAGTCTCAAAGCGGCTAACATTCTCCTTTCCCTTCCTCCCCCACAACAAACACTCTGTGAGGTGAGTGGGGCTGAGAGACTTCAAAGAAGTGTGACTAGCCCAAGGTCACCCAGCAGCTGCATGTGGAAGAGCGTAGACGTGAACCCGGTTCACCAGATTACGAGTCTACCGCTCTTAACCACTACACCACACTGGCATTACTTCTTTCTGCACTCCTCTCAGCAGTGGTCCCTCTACTGGTCACTGCTGCACATACATGACCTGACCCCAGGCACAGCAGTCATCTGCAAAGGATTCCCACATGGCAGGGTTAATGTTGCTAGCCTTCATGTCACATTTGCCTCTTTGTAATGCAGAGTTGGTCTGCCAGCAGGCCTGGTGCCTGAAGCTAGCTCTCCCTGTAGAGAACATCCTTGGGGATCCTGCCATCTTCCATTCTGCAGACCTGATCAAGCCAGCTTAGACATTGCTGAGAAAGAAGTGTGAACATGCTGGGAATGTGAGCTTGGGAGAGCACATCTATGTTTGAGACTCTGTCATGCCATGTGATGTCCACAATCTTCCTGACGCAGTGCATGTGGAATAATAGCACATCTGTTCTACCTATGAGATTTCTTTTTTAAAAAAAATAATAATCCCCATGTGAAGCCCTGCTGGCTCTAACCGTACCATCCTTTTGGTAGCAGACACTGTCATTTTAACTCTCATGGCTTTTAAGTGCATGTTAGTGTTTTTTGTTTTAACATGCTATTATAGATCAGATTTTATTTTTATTTTTTGTATTTCATTTTGCATTTGTAGATGCAAACTTTTGCTGAAGGGTAGCATGGACATTTTAAAAAGATGGACGGATATATAAAAGAGAACCCTCGGGGGATTATGGAATTTCCCCCTACAATTAGAATGTTAAATAATAATAATAATTAATAATAATTTATTACTGATACCCCACCCATCTGGCTGTGTTTCCCCAGCCACTCTGGGCAGCTTCCAACAGGAGATTAAAATACATTAAAACATCAGTCATTTAAAAACTTCCCTAAACAGGGCTGCCTTCAGATGTCTTCTAAATGTCAGATAGTTGTTTATCTCATTGACATCTGATGGGAAGGCATTCCACAGGGTGAGCGCCATTACTGAGAAGGCCCTCTGCCTTGTTCCCTGTAACTTTGCTTCTCACAGTGAGGGAACCGCCAGAAGGCCCTTGGTGCTGGACCTCAGTGTCTGGGCTGAATGATGGGGGTAGAGACATTCCTTCAGGTATACTGGGCCTACTAGTAATGTGGCAGGTTTTGGCAGGTGGTGCTGGCATAAGCTTGGGACGGCCCCATGGTGTGGCTGATGCAACGCAATAAGCTTGAAGAATAGTTCTGATCCTGTAACCTTGCAGTCATAAGAAGATTCCCCATCTGCTTAGGCCCAGCTCTTAGGCTTGTTCTCACGATCACATAACCGAGGCTGCAACACTATACCTGCCTACGTAGCTGAAAGTATGCCTCATTAAAAGTCAATGGGATTTACTTCTGAGTAGGCATGTATAGGACTGTGCTGCTCAGTTACCAGGCTCTGCAAAAGTATCTGTCTTCTTTATTTATGCAGATGAATTGGGATGCATCCCATAAAGTTCTGATTGTGCTGTTTCTCTTTCCGCCTGACAGCGTCATCCATAAATCACAATGATATCTGTAATTCACTGTGATTAGCCCATTAATATCATTAATCAGACAAATAGAATTTACCAACCTAGTCTGCATATCCTTGATTTTTCTCAATTAATATTCTCTCTCACACACTCACTGCTGTAATTTTTTTTTTTAAGGAACGTCAACCCATCAAGCATGCTGTCATGCCATACTTGCTTTTTAAAAAATTGCCCAATCAGTTCCATCATACAGGTTATATTGTGCCTTCTTCTTGGTACAATGAACACCATAGAGAATGTGATGCAAGCCTCGAGCATCTTCCTACAATATAAGGCTTGGCTACTGTTTGTTAGAACTGACACCTTCTGTCCAGGCAAAGAGCTCCGTTTTGAAAGGCAAGCTATACCACCCTGTGTAGCAGTTACTTGTGAAAGACAGAGATGGTCCTCTGCTGGAGCTACTGACTTCCTTAGGATAAGGAAGGAAGGAAGGAAGGAAGGAAGGAAGGAAGGAAAGGTGAGGAGGACACAACCGTTCAGCATATGATTTATTCTAGCACAATGGAACTTCCTCTTCCTCTCTCCTCCTCTCCCTGTGTGCCCTGCCCAGGGGGTTGAGGAAACCCCAAAAACAGATTTGAGAGGCACAGTGGGGAGGAGAAGTTTGGCTGTGGAAGTAGAAGTCCTTGCAAAAATGGGACGACTTCACTGGATAGGCTTTGTTTATGGAATGGAGCAACCCTACAAAGGCTTTTTAACGTAACCTCCAATGAGGTAACAAAATAAAGCAGCTTCCCAACAAATAATGGTGGTCATCAGGTGGAAACTTCTCTGTCTTTACTGATCTTCATGCTAAGGCACCCCGATGAGCTTCTGAGGAATTCCAGGGCTTTACGGTCAACACAACTGGAAAACAACTGGAGCTGAGGTATGGGAGGATTTACATAAGAGCCCATCGCCCGGTTGCTTGGCACATGTATGGCCTAGTGATCATTCGTCAAGCTGGCAAGATGACCTAACCAATAAATCTAAAAAGCCAGGGAGCATTGTAAAGCTCACCAATCTAAATGCTGGGACCTTGGAGACTGGGGGTTCGAGGCAGAAGGGGCTGACCCACCATAGAAATAACCGTATCAAATGATAGTTCCCCTGTCTTTCTGCAAACTTGCTCCTGGAATGAGATTTTACTACATTATGTTCCTAGACTCTATGCGTAAGTGCTAAAGTAAGATGGAATCTATTTCAGTGCTGCTGACAATGGTAGATAAAAAGTAATGCATAATTCAGCTCTTGTGAGAGAGCAAACAGTCAGAGACATTTACATTTCAGCAGTTCAGGCCCATTAGCCCATCCCACTATATAGGATTTTTTTTTTCCCAGAAAGGAATTTTTCTACCTTGCTTTCAGGCCAAGTAGCCAGAGATTGATTCAAGAGGGAACCCTACTGGGGGACAGGGACGGTCAATTCAATGTCTAGCTTCTGAATTATTATTCTTTCTTCTCCACACTCTTGGTTCGCAGGGGAAGGAATATTTGGCAGTGGCTGCTGCCATATCCTCAAGGATTTGTAAGGGGTTTTTAGAATGGAGAAGTTGGTTTTACTAATTAATATTGTAGGATTGCAGAACCACTGCCACCCCTAGTTTGAGATGGATGGATTGTAAATGAGGAAGATCTGGAACCTGCAACAGCTATACTCACTACAGCCCAATTAGTCAAAGCAATACATCAGAACTCAGATAAACCAGTTGACATTTTGCAACTTTATAGAAATGTATAGGATATAGCATTGTTTAACAATGCACACTTATAAAACAGATATTGAAGGATTTCCACTAAGCAAAATAATAGTAAAATGGAGTCTGGGATGTAAAATTTCAAGTCAAAGCAGAACCTTATATATTATTCTCACATATATTAATTTGTCATTTTCTAGAAGAACAGCACTGGACATACCATTTTCTGGTTGAACCAAATGTACCTACCCCATGCTGCAAGGATAGAGGAGCCATTGACAGGGGGTTATCAGGGTATCTATCACTATGGCCAAGTTATCTTGTGGGAATACGTTTTCAGGTGCTCCTGCACCTTTCTGCAGTTTGGTAACCTTCCGCGCTATGCGTGGAAGGCAAGGAGATCTGGCAGAGGTTTGCTGCCTGGATCCCTCCGCGTTAGCAGCAAAGCGCGCCAAAAGCAGCCTCAGTAACGGTCAGTATGAAGTTTCCCGCCTGGAAACTCACCCAGATACAGTGTTGTGATTGGTTATTGTTAACGTTGTGACAATGTTCAGTTTACTAATAAAAAGCTCCTGCTCTCTGTAGCGTGCGTGTAGAGTGTGCGAGACAAGACAAGAGAGAACAGCCGTGCGAGACAAGCCAAGAGAGAGAGAAAGCGAAAGGAAAACTAAGACGCACAGAGCAGTAGCTGGGAACTTGCAACTCCACCATTGACTGCAGTCTCTTATTTCATTTTATTTCAAAGTTTTATTTGGTCACTTAGTTTTGGCCACCGCTTTTGTCCTTTCCTTTTTGGAACCTCAAGCCTTCGTAACTCCAGAGGAGCCTTCGTGACTCCAAAAGAAACCTTCGGAACTCCAACAACAATCTCACGACCTTCAGATTCATAACCAACGGACCCATTCACGGCCAGTGGGAGCAGGCACTCCGGGAATTACTGGCTGTCCCAGATGTTGGTTATCCCCACATTATCTCTATCCAGGAACAGCTGTAGGTGGTGAACCAACATGGGAAAAGTACTCTGTACCACCGAAATATGGTGGATATCAAACGGACACTCCCAGATTACTCACCACCTCATAATTCCCAGATGTGTTTAAATTGAAATGTAACCATTTACATCAAGTTGTAAGTGTTGGTGCCCATTTATCCTGAAAGCAACTGACGGCTTGGTTTTGTCTGCTAAGATTTGATCTGGTAAGATTGGTAGTTACTTTTTTTAAAAAGTAGCATAAACTGTGACTTTGTCAAAAGAAATTGCATAAAAGGAATTCATAATGAGAAACTGTATATACCTTTTAAGGGTTCTCTGAGCTCTGCTTAGCAGTGAGGCAGAGCCACTGAGAGCCAACCACTGCTTGTGCCAAAGTCTGGGAAAGCTTTCCTTGAGAGCTGAAGACTGCCAGAGGAACACAGACAGCGAGGCTGCAAAGGCTTTGTCTAAGTTAGCACAAAATGTTACACAAAGCAGGGAAGGCATTGCTGTCAGCAGTGAGAACACTGCTATAAATTATAAGGAGCTTGTATTTTGAAACCAAACTTTGACTTGGTGCATATCAAAAAAAATAATACTGATGTTCAAACGTCTCACTCCTGTCCAAGACCTGTGGGGCTGACAACTTTCAGCGTGAATATTTCAAAAGATGTGCTTATTAACGTCATTCAGGGGGTGAAAAAAAATCTGGAGGATATATGAAAACTATCTTGTGTAGGGACGAGGGAGGGAATAAGCACTTTGAAGCAAGCAGGTTTAATACTTTATCCTTTGCATTTTATAATGATATAGTATTACTGAATCAGTCCTCCCTCCCAACCCCCCACCCATTCTCCAAACTGAGAATAAAATTTGCAATTGTTGGCTGTTTGTACATATAAAACAGATTTATTTCTTTACCATAAATGAGTCGACTAATGATGGGTCCCCAGCAGCTGTCTACCAAATAGTTAGATAACACACTATTAGGGTCCATGTAGTCATACAAGCTCCCCAAAAACCTATTTCAAAAACAAAACTTAATTTGGGGTTAAGCATAATTTTGTTTCCCTGGTTCCTGAATATGCAGAACTAAGTGTTATTTGTGGGGAACATTTCCTCCACATCCTATAATAATTATCTCATCAGTTCTTTACTATGAATATAGATCTACTGTCATCAACCTTCTCTTGTATTTAGTTCTCAATGTCTATTTCTTTGTCTTCACATCAGCAGGCAACAGGACCCTAATTATAAACAAACAGTCATAGAAATGCTAGATGATGCGTCGCAATAACCTACTTCCTGTGTTCAAATCAGGACCCGTGTCATCTTTAACTGAATGCCACCATAAAGCTGAACTCATTTGCTAATCCTACAATCTTCAGGGTAGCTCAGATACTCTATTTTTCATTTGCATGATTTATTTAAATAATTATGTTGGTCATAATGTCAAATTGTTATCTTGTTGTTCAGCCAGAGAGGATCTGAAGTTGGATTTAAACAGGAATCTACTGTCCATTTATACACCTGTCATCCAGACAACCCCACAAACACAAACAAGTACAGGGTATCGGTTATTTATTTATTTATTTATTTATTTACATCCATACACAATCTTAGGTACATGTACAGCCTTAAATAATTATACCATTAAATATTGATTTAAACTTGTATTTGTACATGCTCTTTTCTTATAATTTCTAACTAAACAAAAATAAACCAAAGTAAAAAAAATCTCAAGTTTTTGCTTTTAAAATATTGATATGCTGCTTTGGGCATGGGATGGAGGCATCACTAGCAATAGAATACATAAAGTGGGGATTAGGAACAATATAGTACAGTCTTTCCCATTAGCTGGCTGGGGACTGATGGAAATTGTAGAAGAAGAAGAAGAAGAAGAAGAAGAAGAAGACGAAGAGTAAGAGTAGGAGGCGGAGTAGGGGGGGGGGAGGAGTTTGGATTTGATATCCTGCCTTATCACTAACTGAAGGAATCTCAAAGCGGCTACATTCTCCTTTCCCTTCCTCCCCCACAACAAACACTCTGTGAGGTGAGTGAGGGGCTGAGAGACTTCAAAGAAGTGTGACTAGCCCAAGGTCACCCAGCAGCTGCACATGGAGGAGTGGAGACACGAACCATGAACCCGGTTCCCCAGATTACAAGTCTACCGCTCTTAACCACTAAACCACACTGGCTCTCCAAACTGTACCACACTGTAGTCCAAAACATCTCAAGAGCACTAGGCTGGGGATGTTGATATAGCATATCTGAGATTAAAAGAGAGAGGAAATGGATAGCTCAGATAACTGAGATTTTTTTTATTGCATTGCTCATTAGACAGACTAAGATGGCAGGGTTCCAGTATATAAAACATACTGCCATCGCTGACAAAGGATAGGTATGTTTTTCGGGAAATGCATATTAGCAACAGGGACAAGCAATAGGGGAAGGCTATTATCTTAAGTGGTGTTCACATCCAGTGCTATTTTTCTGGAAAAAGAGGTGCCGGAACTCACCATGGACGCCTCCCTTGTTCTATTAAAATTTGGCACCCAAGGCAAGCCACAAAATTGCGCCCTCCCTCCCTGCCAAGAAAAAAGGGGGTGGGTGAACAAGGATGGAATAAAGATCTGCATCAGGATCTGCTACCTATGTGGATCCTGCCCCTGTGGTGGTTGCCTCACCTTTCCTCATTGGTTGGCTGGCCCTGTCAGGGTAACATGTGAACAGGCTAGACACAGACCTTTAGTCATCCCATGTAGTGGGCTCTTCTTCTGTCCTTAAGGATAGATCTCATTAATTTTCTCTGTGAATAGGACTCTGATCAGTGGGTAGTATTTGGTGATTATTCTGTTTACACTACTGGTTTTCTGGATGCAGCCAGAATGTCAAAGAACACAGTGCTTCCCATTATGAGGACATCATGTCCCAATTAGGGACAGTTTGTGGGGAGATACAGAAATTATTTGCCTATCACACGGGGGAGGTGAGGAATGGATAAGAAGAAAAATAAGACACTTTTGCTACCCGTTCCCTCCCCACAACATCTATGAATACAACATATATCACTATCCAAATATTAATAGAAAAGGTCAAGAGGCTTTTCGAAAGCATTTCCACACAAATAAATTAGCATAATCCATAGGCGCGTGTATATATTTCATATCCTTTTTTTTTTTTTTGCCTTGAGATGTTTCCTAGGCTCTTCAAAAGTGAAAGCTGAGATTCCTTACAAACGAAAGAAGAATTGCTCTGGCTGAAAGATGGCCTGACTTATTAAGAGCATTGCCTTCACAGTAGCCAACTCTTGTGATGCTTTCACTACAGAGCTTTCCTCTGTCCCCACCCAACCCCTGCCGCCAGCCTGCAGATTAAGTTCGCTAAGAAAGACATGGTGTGATGTACTGCAGTATGGCTTCGCTGCTGCTGAACAAGCAGAGTCACCCGGACGTGTGTGATTAGAATGATGACCCAATTAAAACTTTGCTAGAGGAAAAAGAGAAGGCTTGTTATATAAAGTCAACTTCTTCTTCTTCTTCTTCTTTTCTCTCTCTCTCTCTCTCTCTCTCTGCCCACTTTTTCTGGAAAGGAAGCACAGGACAAAACACTGGTGCTCCCGCGAAGAGGCAGCAAATGCAAAATCAATAGTGGGACAGAAAAGATAATGAAATCCAGCGGGACAAAGTGCTTTCTATACCTTACGAACGGAGGTAATTCTTTTCCCCTGAAGCGCATTAATATTTATGCTACCAAGGAGTAAACTGCCTGCTTAGTTACAAGCTCAGCTTTATTGACTGTCACAGAACCAGCAGAAGAACCCCAAAACTTCAATCTGTCTAAAATTAATTGACCACATAGAGCATACGGATGGAAGAACACCCTCTTGCAGGAGACTACGGCCATTACCATCATCATTTTTAATATTCGTTATCTTATATTATTCCTAAATAGTTGAAGAGGGTCTTTTTTTTCTTTTAAAAACCTTTTATTATCGAAAACCAGCATAACATACAGAATAGATCAAACAACATTAAACAGCAAGGTGGGATGCAATTAAATAAAAACATATTTCTCTCCATGTCTTCTCTCTCTTTTTTTTAACAGAGTCAAGAAGGAAAGTATCACCCCAGCTGCAGTGCCTGCAGTCTCCCTAATCATGCGAAGAAGCAGAAGAACCAGAGATTGAAGAATATTGCTGTCTCTCTCCATAGTTTTTCAAAAGAACAAATGCTTGCTATGCTTGCGGAATGTCATATCGCCAGGAAGTCTTTTGAATGCCTTTCATGATTTAAAACGTATTTGAGGAGCAGTCGTGGGGGCCAGCAATAATGCTTCCCAAGCTGTCAGAAAAGGCTTGAATTATTCGCTGGGTTCGAGCAGGGCTGACAAAACCAAATGGGCAGAAACAGATGCCTATTAGGGAAGGGCCATAGCTCAGTGGTAGAGCCTTTGGCCTGCATGCAAAGGTTGCAGGTTCAGTCCTCAGCATCTCCAGATAGGGATGGGAAAGACTTCCTGCTTGAAAACCCGGACAGCTGCTATCAGTCAATGTAGGAGGACCAATGGACTCATTCAGTGAAGATGGCAACCATTTTGTGAGGGGGTTCTGTTCCCAACCCCCGGGTGCTCTGTCCTGTTATACCCCACCCGGCCCCCATTCCACCCCCTGTTCTGTCCCTATTCTGCCTTCTTTCAGGTCCAAAGGGCAATTGCGCGTCAATTGGACACGGCTAAAATGGCCGCCACCCATATAAGACGTTATCCTATTCTCTGATGCCAGAAATCAAGCACAGAGCTATTCTGGAAAAACTCTAACAGGATAATGCAGTGACCCCTGCCCAGCAGACTTGTTCCAGGGTATATACATGATTTCCCCCATTTTATCCCTTTCTCCCCTGTCCACTACTCTCTGTCCACACATAGGTATGAATGAAAATGATCAACAATCACAAAATGCCTTAAGAAGGTAGCCTGGTTCTCACTAGCTCCACTGCATTCAGTAAGATGCAGGGTGAAGGCATCTTTTCCGGTGACCCGGAAACTACAGGTGACCCAGAAACTACAACTAATCCAGAATGTGGCAACTAGACTGGTGGGAGTGGCTGCTGAGACCACATAACACCGGTCCTGAAAGACCTACATTGGCTCCCAGTACATTTCCAGGCACAATTCAAAGTGTTAGTGCTGACCTTTAAAGCCCTAAATGGCCTCAGCCCAGAAGGAGCATCTCCACCCCCCATCATTCTGCCCGAACACTGAGATCCAGATCCAAGGGCCTTCTGGCGGTTCCTTCACTGCAAGAAGCGAAGTTACAGGGAACCAGGCAGAGGGTCTTCTCGGTAGTGGCGCCTGCCCTGTGAAACGGCCTCCCATCAGATGTCAAGGAAATAAACAATTACTGGACTTTTAGAAGACATTTGAAGGCAGCCCTGTTTAGGGAAGCTTTTAATACTGAATGAATCATTGTATTTTAATATTCTGCTGGAAGCCGCCCAGAGTGGCTGGGGAAACCCAGCCAGATGGGCAGGATATAAATAATAAATTGTTGTTGTTGTTGTTGTTGTTGTTGTTGTTGTTGTAGCTTGAGCTCACCTGAATTCGAGATTAACCATATCGTCTACACTCAGAGTGCACTTGTCAGTGGCTAGCTGGATCTAGTTCCCCAGCCTGTGCCTCTTAGCAAAGATACTCAGTACTACAGTACAGGCTACTTCCACTAGCAGTGAATGTACTTGGAAACCAAGGCAACATAGTTTGTGGTTCCTGGGCAGTCCCATCCAGGCACTGACCTGCTTAATTTCAGTAAGGTGGTGACCTTCACACCATACTCTGGGACTCTGAAAATGCAACAAGAATATTGACTCCAGCTATGACATCTGTGTTTCAGCTTGATTGTATTAAATGATGTGAGAGCAGCCACACAGGAGAATGCCATTGTTACCATTGTCAGGTGTTATCTTGATGCACAAAGAACTGGCGAGGGTTGTTTGCCTCTTCTCTCAAATTTACCTAATGTCCAGAAGTGCATGCAGCGTATTATTGGCAGATCTGTGGAGTGCTGTGGTGGCAGACTGATAACACTCTGGCAAAAGAATCCAGCCAGATACGGTGACGGCAACAATATTGAATAGCCTTGCAGAACAGGCAATTCCACTTGCTTTAGTCTTAGGCCTTCTCCCCCATAAGCTTGCACCTGACATTTTATGACATTTCCCCAAGTGATACAAATAATTCCTTTTAAATTGGAATGTGTCACTTGTCATTGTTGTTTGACAAAGGGAGGCGGAAAGTAGCTGAAAGCTGGTCTGGAGCTGCACATTTTAGCCAGTGAGTTAGTCAATGAATTTTGTCCATTTGTAACTTGCATATTGGAAAACACAGATATTTATTTAAGCGCTACTTGTGAATACAAAATGACAGTAACAAGTGAAAAGAAAAACTGAGGAAACGATGTCTTTGGTCCTCTTCACTGAGACCAAAAGTCATGGGCTGTTTTCAACTAAATCACTGTGCTAGAAGAAGCCCGTACAAGGATTCCCCCTAGTGCAATAGGACTTCCCCCCCTCTCCTACCCCGTGTGGCAAGGTACGTGGGTGGCGCTGTGGTCTAAACCACTGAGTCTCTTTGGCTTGCCAATCGGAATGTCGGCAGTTCAAATCTGCATGACTGGGTGAGCTTTTATTGCTCTGTCCCAGCTTCTGCCAGCCTAGCAGTGTGAAAGCATACCAATGCAAGTAGATAAATAGGTACCGCTGCGGTGGGAAGGTAAACGGTGTTTCCGTGCGTGCTGGTTTTCCATCACGGTGTTCTATTGTGCCAGAAGCAGTTTAGTCATGCTGGCCACATGACCCAGAAAGCTGTCTGCGGACAAACGCCGGCTCCCTTGGCCTGAAAAGCGATATGAGTGCCGCACGCCATAGTCGCCCTTGACTGGACTTAACTGTCCAGGGGTCCTTTACCTTTACCTTACCCTACCCCATGTGCACTCCACTCTGCCCCCAGGTCTGCTGTGGAGCCTCAGAATCAATTTAGAGGGTGCACAGGCAAGAAGAGAAGAAGAAGGTTCCATTGTGCATGGAAAATTCTTGCACTGGTGGGCCCTTAGCGCTACGTTGAATACCATCCATAGTGTTGAAAGTTTCTTAGTTTTTAAAACAATTTGTAATATCATACTCAGTGTCAGGGCTGGCTTCACATGGTGGCAAGACTGGGCATTTGCCAAGGTCCCAGGACCAGCAGGGCCCACCACTGTAACAGTGCTCCCATTAAGATCAGATGTAGCATAAGAGAATACTCAGTTTGCATGTCCTGCCTCTTCAAAATTAACGCCACTTCCTAAAGTGGTGGCAGGACTGCGCTAGATGCACAGCAAATGGGATGCAGAGCACACAGCCCATGATTCCCACCTCATTTTAAACTGATAGGAGTTCATCTTCAGAAGAATTCCTATTTGGTTTCACTTCTAACACCATAGGTTGCATATTTAAATATCTTTTACCAAACATCCAGAATAAGAACTCTTCTGAGTTCCAAACCCACTAAACTAAACTTGTGTACATCCACAAAAGCCTTTTGCTATTTACCGCAACAAGGTGTTTCCCTCTTGCTAACATTTTTTTTAAGATTAAAATTCAAAAGAGTTGCTGGAAGACAGATAAATTTGTTTTGCCGGAGGTGGCAGCACAGCCATACTGACAGTTGCCTGTCTCTCAACTTCTGCATTAAAACGATCAGAAGGTCAGTATCCAATGCAGGTCATAATCCAATGGAACCGAAAACCAATTCACAGCAACAGCAGAGGGTGCCTGTATGACAGGAGTTCTGTTTGAGGTGTCCTGAGCTAGAACATGGCAATAGCTGTATGAGATCTACCAGCCCTGGAGGGAGCAGTCAGGCTCAGCTCTGGAATGGAACAGAGTGGCCTGTAAACCACCCTTCACTGTCAATAAGTCCCCAAAAGAATGAAAGATAGTGTTACACCTCCAATTTGCTGAAGGCAGGGTAGGTTACACAATCATCATCACAGATGATTGCCTTGAATGGTAAACACATTTTTCTTGCTTACATCTGTCAGTTCTCTGATAACAAATATTTATGGGCTCTCACTACCGTGGTCGTAACACCCACTGCTTTCTGTAGGTTGATTTTAACTGGGAACGGCTAACATAGCAACATAGGGAGTTGTGTCTTACCGAGTTACACCATCTACCCAGTGCATCTAACTCAGTATTGCCCGCACTGATTGGCAGTGGCTGTCCAGGGCTTAAGGCAGGAGCTTTTTCCAGCCCTACTTTAGAGACAACAGGGATTGGACCTGGGACCTCTTGCATAAAAAGCATGTGCTCTACCCCTTAGCTAAACAGCAAACTACTAGACTGCGGGCAACAATCTCTGTTCCATACACATTGCTGCCCTATAACTACCTGCACATCCCTCTGTTCCTTTTTCCTGAATGACACATAAAATAGCATATCAGGGTGCAGAACAGGGTGCAGGGTGAGGTAATGGGTCATCAAGGGAACAAAGGAAGCGGATCTCTGATAGGGTGTCTCCCTAGTATTTAGAAAGACAGAGGCCAGAGGGGAGAGTTGAGTGATGTGAGCTAGAAGCTTGTGATACTTGTGATACCAGGGACTCAACTATACACCTGCAAATATAATGTTTTAAGTGTGTTTTATGTACACTATACAAATTTGACACTAGATGGCAATGGTGAGCTTATGGCAAATTCAATATATATTTTTCCCCCCAAAAAAAAAGCATTTTCACTGTGTTTTTATATGTGTCTTGATTCCACCCAGGACTAATCTACACTGGTCAGTTAAAACATTAAAAATGCATTATAAAAATTTGACACCAGGAGGCAATGTAGAGCAGTGATCCGCCGTCAATGGGAAATTGCATTGAGAGCTATATTATGGTTTTGTTTTTGTTTGTTTTTTAAAAGCATTTTTACAGATCAGTGCAGATCCAGCCTTGCTTTCTGTTTGAATCCAGGGCTGCAGCTATGGGAGAAATTAAGGCCCTCTTGGGGTATTAATGCTGTGAACCCCTCCACCGTATACATATAAATAAGCCATATATCATAAAGACACCACAGTCTCTGAGGTGCCTCAACACAAACCCAGGATAAACATGCGTATGCATCAGAATCTTTCACCGCTCAGAGATTGGGGAGGCATGCAGCGATATGCTTTGAAACAGATCATTGTGATGTTCCGACCAAATGAATTATTAGAGACAGTACAAATTGTTTTCTTATGACTTGAAAGCTTGAAGTATGAACAAATTGCAAAGCCTCAAAGTCGTGGGGGGTGGAGTTGGAACTAAAACAAAAGTATGTGGGAGGGAAAGGGACTTTCCCATATTTTATTTATGCATATTTAACATAATTGTCATTTCATTGGCATCATCATCCAGGCCAGATTGAGTGGATATTTAGCACTTATTTTCTGTCACCATTTGGTAATTTTGTGTGTGGGAGAATTCAAATCACAGTTCTTGGGATGGTGTAGAGATAATCATCAGCTAATTGAGCCCTTTAGTTACACTAATCAAGAATTTGTAATACCTCACACATGCCCATATGGACAAAGAAAGAAATTTATTTACATCATGGTGCAGTAAGTTCATAGATCTGTCTCTCCAGAAACCAACAGAATCCCAAGTGCTGCAAAACCCATCCATTTGCCCAGCCAAGGGACTTGACATCTACACTATCTAGCCCATAGCAAAGAAAGGAAATTAGCAAAGAAGGAAGCTGGGACTGGTATCCAAGACCTATCAAAAGAGGGCATGCTACACAGGGCAAAAAAGGGGGGTTAATTGAACGAAAGTGCTGAACGTTATGCATCTCAGACTCAGCTCAGACATAGCTCCAGATGATGTATTCCCACTCGCAAACTGAGAGCCAAGTTCTTGAAAGCAACAGAGTTCAAATAAGGTCAAGTGATGGCTATGTAATCTTCTCTCGCAAAGCAAGCTATGTAATAGATAACCATCATCACAGAGAGAGTTCACTGACTATATGCCATTTAGGAATGTTTGTGTGTGTGTGTGTGTATAAAATATGCATGTGTATGTCCCCCCTAAAAAGTGAAGGTTGTGAAATATACCCTCAGTTAATCTTAATTAACTAATGTTTTTATCCTGTTCGCCCTCAGGGTAATATCAGCATCTTTGGCAACAACAGCTGTATTTCTCTTATTTTGCTTGTTGATAGAGATCACAATGCCAATGGAAGGAAGAAGGGGAGGGGAGATAGCATTCTTTTCATTGACTACACTGGGGCTAGGGCTGCTACATACCCCTAATGTTCAGTGCTGGATTAAACCCTGTGGAGGCCCCAAGGCAGTCAAAATCTCCGGGGGGGGGGGGGTGTAACGCTAGTGGGATAACATTGAACTAAGAAAGCTTGATTGTAATTTTCTTTCAAGATCAAATCAATATTATTTAGATCCGTTGCCGTGGGGGCCCCAAAAGGAGTGGGACCCATAGGCTGGGGCCTACTCTGCCAATTTGGTAATCTGGCACTGCTAATGTTGGTATCTGAGTGGGGCCAGGGTGTGGTCACAGGTGAAACCTGGTGAATATGAGCAAGGCCATAAAAGCTTTCTGTGGCAGACCCTGTGGCTGGTGCTGACAGATGTACAGTGGTGCCCCGCTAGACGAATGCCTCGCTAGACGAAAAACTCGCTAGACGAACGGCATTCGTCTAGCGGAAGCAGCCCCGCAAGACGAAAAAGTCTATGGGGCTGCTTCGCAAGACGAAAAACCCGCTAGACGAAAATTTTCGCAGGACGCACCACTGTAGTAGGCCGGGTTTATGTTTATGTCCTTCTAGCAGAGGATGAAATGGCCATGGTATAATTACTTCTTTGCAAGCCACTTAGAGGCTTTCTGTCAAGTAAATGGCATATGGCACTTACATTTTTTATATGGGTTTTACTATCTGATTTTACATAGAATTATTGTAAACCGCTCTGATTTTTTTTAAAAAAAATGCATAGCAGTGTATACATATTTTTTATAAATAAGTAATTTGTGTTAAATAAATAAATAAATAGAAGTCAACAGGCAAGCAGCATTGAGGGAAAAAAACAAAACAGTATATTTCAGAAGCAGCTCAATTAGGATTATCTACTTTAATATATCTTCAAACCCCACCCCACTCATTGGACTCCATCTATGGTCAATCAAATCCTGCCAGGCTCCCATGGGCATAGCCAGGGGGCAGCAGGGCAGCTGCCCCTCACTAAATCAAGTAGATAAATAAAAAGACTTAACTAAAAATAGAAATAATCAGAATATTTGAAATGGAAATGACAGGTTTTTCCTGAGCACTTGGGGTCAAAAGAAAGTAATTTGACGCAACTGTTGAGACATTTCATTCCAAAGCTGTTAGACAGAGCCAAACAGAGGATGATGACAGGTGGGTATCCTGCCCCCCCCCCAGCATAAATTCTGGCTTTGCCCATGTAGGCTCCACTATTTCTTTCAGATGACATCCAGATTCTTCCACACTCCACTCAGATAAATTCAACCTCACCCCACACACACCACATTCTGGAAGAGGCAGCAAGAGAAGGAAGAAAAGCCTGTTTCCTCTCCTTCCACTTTGTTATGCTGGTCACACCGCTTTGGCTGCCTGCCAAACACAAGGTCCCCTGGGATATGTAGTTTCTCAGGGAGGGGGAGGGACAAAGGGACAATTTAAATTCTTCTCCAGCTCAGATTTTAATCTGAACCAAGTTAGAACCTTCCAGGTGTGTTGAGTTTGCCTCCTATTGAAGCAAGCATCGCAAGTCCATTGGGATTCCTTTTCCACATTGTGCCTAGATATTCTGTAGATCTATTGCTAGACTGAGTCCACCAAACAGCTAAACTGGCCGACCCACCAGGGTTTTCCCTAGCTATGCCTCATTTTGTGATTTTTGAACCCCATTTGGCCAGTGTTTATGAAATCGAAGACTGGCATACCTGGCTAATTATTTTTTCTATCAATATGACTGACAGAACATTAATTTTCAAAAGCACCAAGCAGGATTTGCCCTTACCGGAGCACAGTGCCTGTGTTTAGCTGGTCTAAAGTGGCAGACATTTTAACAGCTGGCACAGAAGCAATATTATTAAAGACCCCGAGGAGTCTTTGAAAACTGCTCCGAGGATTTGATAGAAACCCAAGTAGCTCTTAGGGAATACTGCAGTGCATAATGTCATCAATGAAAAACTTTAGAAACAATTTAATAAATAGTTAATTATGGCTTCCCAATTAAAGTAGTATGAAATAGGAACGCTGGAGTGATTTAAATATCAAAAGAGTATGGAGAACGTTAACAGCATTAACCACAAGGATTTGACTATATATAGCACCCCGCGGTGTTTGTCTATTTCTGAGCCTTTCTTTTGTCCTCTCCCCATAGAGAAAGCGCTTTCTGCGTATGATGGAAATTCAACCTATTGACTAGAGCAGGTAATTGATGAAGCACTTCAAGACTGGAGTCCTATTATCACTCTGCACACATTGTAAGAAACCACTTATGAAATCTCTCTCTATTATTTGGGTATTTAGATCAGTAGATCCATTGATTTTTCCCTCCTGTAAAATATCTTTAATAAATCATTCCAAAGTCAATAATGTTTCTCTGGTCGCTGAAAATTATTTTCAAGGAAGACTATGAAACCTAATGCATATGCTATAAAAATATATTAAGGAAACATTTTATAGTGGAGAGACAGCTATTATTTTTCCCCCAAGTGGAAATGTTAAGAGTTCAATGTTGCTACAGTGATATCCTATAATTAAATCCTGCCAAACTAGAGAAGGTGGCTCCTTACTCTTTCTCCAGATAACTTCATTATAGTGCACACTTAGGGACAATTACTTAGGGACAATCTTCTGCAGATGTAGATGCCTCAGGTATTGGTGTTTGCTATAGTGATTACCGTGAGGTATGAAGGACTGATTCATGTGTCTGTGGACGTATTGTGGTCATGTATCAGGAAACCATTAATCTCAGATGCAAATCCACAGATCTAGAGCGCCTTCCAAGTCTACAATTCTATGAGGCAATGACACCTTCCGGCAGGCAAAAGCACTTGACGGCAGTGTGGGGCAGGGCTGCTGAGGATGTAGCCTGAGGAAGTATGTGTGTCTTAGGGGAGTTCCAGGGGTCAGAAAGAGATATCTGAAGTGGCACCTGAGGTTCTTTACC